>NW_027490060.1:0-30005 GCF_041146795.1 Maylandia zebra | reverse complement strand
CAGGCGAGTTTCCCATTCAAATGCATGTAACAGTGAGAAACGCATTGTCTTGGCGAAATAAAGCGTTTTTGAACAACTTCATATAAATCGCTGTAACTTTTGATAGAAGACTCAGACAAACATGTTTATGGCTTTATCTTATAGAACTCAATATCCCCGTGCTGGGCAAACAGGTTTTGCAGCCGTTTGAGCTAAGATTTTAAAATTATTCACATAATGAAAACCTATACTTTGTTTCAGGCGAGTTTCCCATTCAAATGCATGTAACAGTGAGAAACGCATTGTCTTGGCGAAATAAAGCGTTTTTGAACAACTTCATATAAATCGCTGTAACTTTTGATAGAAGACTCAGACAAACATATGGCTTTATCTTATAGAACTCAATATCCCCGTGCTGGGCAAACAGGTTTTGCAGCCGTTTGAGCTAAGATTTTAAAATTATTCACATAATGAAAACCTATACTTTGTTTCAGGCGAGTTTCCCATTCAAATGCATGTAACAGTGAGAAACGCATTGTCTTGGCGAAATAAAGCGTTTTTGAACAACTTCATATAAATCGCTGTAACTTTTGATAGAAGACTCAGACAAACATGTTTATGGCTTTATCTTATAGAACTCAATATCCCCGTGCTGGGCAAACAGGTTTTGCAGCCGTTTGAGCTAAGATTTTAAAATTATTCACATAATGAAAACCTATACTTTGTTTCAGGCGAGTTTCCCATTCAAATGCATGTAACAGTGAGAAACGCATTGTCTTGGCGAAATAAAGCGTTTTTGAACAACTTCATATAAATCACTGTAACTTTTGATAGAAGACTCAGACAAACATATGGCTTTATCTTATAGAACTCAATATCCCCGTGCTGGGCAAACAGGTTTTGCAGCCGTTTGAGCTAAGATTTTAAAATTATTCACATAATGAAAACCTATACTTTGTTTCAGGCGAGTTTCCCATTCAAATGCATGTAACAGTGAGAAACGCATTGTCTTGGCGAAATAAAGCGTTTTTGAACAACTTCATATAAATCGCTGTAACTTTTGATAGAAGACTCAGACAAACATGTTTATGGCTTTATCTTATAGAACTCAATATCCCCGTGCTGGGCAAACAGGTTTTGCAGCCGTTTGAGCTAAGATTTTAAAATTATTCACATAATGAAAACCTATACTTTGTTTCAGGCGAGTTTCCCATTCAAATGCATGTAACAGTGAGAAACGCATTGTCTTGGCGAAATAAAGCGTTTTTGAACAACTTCATATAAATCGCTGTAACTTTTGATAGAAGACTCAGACAAACATGTTTATGGCTTTATCTTATAGAACTCAATATCCCCGTGCTGGGCAAACAGGTTTTGCAGCCGTTTGAGCTAAGATTTTAAAATTATTCACATCAATATCCCCGTGCTGGGCAAACAGGTTTTGCAGCCGTTTGAGCTAAGATTTTAAAATTATTCACATAATGAAAACCTATACTTTGTTTCAGGCGAGTTTCCCATTCAAATGCATGTAACAGTGAGAAACGCATTGTCTTGGCGAAATAAACTCAATATCCCCGTGCTGGGCAAACAGGTTTTGCAGCCGTTTGAGCTAAGATTTTAAAATTATTCACATAATGAAAACCTATACTTTGTTTCAGGCGAGTTTCCCATTCAAATGCATGTAACAGTGAGAAACGCATTGTCTTGGCGAAATAAAGCGTTTTTGAACAACTTCATATAAATCGCTGTAACTTTTGATAGAAGACTCAGACAAACATATGGCTTTATCTTATAGAACTCAATATCCCCGTGCTGGGCAAACAGGTTTTGCAGCCGTTTGAGCTAAGATTTTAAAATTATTCACATAATGAAAACCTATACTTTGTTTCAGGCGAGTTTCCCATTCAAATGCATGTAACAGTGAGAAACGCATTGTCTTGGCGAAATAAAGCGTTTTTGAACAACTTCATATAAATCGCTGTAACTTTTGATAGAAGACTCAGACAAACATATGGCTTTATCTTATAGAACTCAATATCCCCGTGCTGGGCAAACAGGTTTTGCAGCCGTTTGAGCTAAGATTTTAAAATTATTCACATAATGAAAACCTATACTTTGTTTCAGGCGAGTTTCCCATTCAAATGCATGTAACAGTGAGAAACGCATTGTCTTGGCGAAATAAAGCGTTTTTGAACAACTTCATATAAATCGCTGTAACGTTTGATAGAAGACTCAGACAAACATGTTTATGGCTTTATCTTATAGAACTCAATATCCCCGTGCTGGGCAAACAGGTTTTGCAGCCGTTTGAGCTAAGATTTTAAAATTATTCACATAATGAAAACCTATACTTTGTTTCAGGCGAGTTTCCCATTCAAATGCATGTAACAGTGAGAAACGCATTGTCTTGGCGAAATAAAGCGTTTTTGAACAACTTCATATAAATCGCTGTAACTTTTGATAGAAGACTCAGACAAACATATGGCTTTATCTTATAGAACTCAATATCCCCGTGCTGGGCAAACAGGTTTTGCAGCCGTTTGAGCTAAGATTTTAAAATTATTCACATAATGAAAACCTATACTTTGTTTCAGGCGAGTTTCCCATTCAAATGCATGTAACAGTGAGAAACGCATTGTCTTGGCGAAATAAAGCGTTTTTGAACAACTTCATATAAATCGCTGTAACTTTTGATAGAAGACTCAGACAAACATATGGCTTTATCTTATAGAACTCAATATCCCCGTGCTGGGCAAACAGGTTTTGCAGCCGTTTGAGCTAAGATTTTAAAATTATTCACATAATGAAAACCTATACTTTGTTTCAGGCGAGTTTCCCATTCAAATGCATGTAACAGTGAGAAACGCATTGTCTTGGCGAAATAAAGCGTTTTTGAACAACTTCATATAAATCGCTGTAACTTTTGATAGAAGACTCAGACAAACATATGGCTTTATCTTATAGAACTCAATATCCCCGTGCTGGGCAAACAGGTTTTGCAGCCGTTTGAGCTAAGATTTTAAAATTATTCACATAATGAAAACCTATACTTTGTTTCAGGCGAGTTTCCCATTCAAATGCATGTAACAGTGAGAAACGCATTGTCTTGGCGAAATAAAGCGTTTTTGAACAACTTCATATAAATCGCTGTAACTTTTGATAGAAGACTCAGACAAACATGTTTATGGCTTTATCTTATAGAACTCAATATCCCCGTGCTGGGCAAACAGGTTTTGCAGCCGTTTGAGCTAAGATTTTAAAATTATTCACATAATGAAAACCTATACTTTGTTTCAGGCGAGTTTCCCATTCAAATGCATGTAACAGTGAGAAACGCATTGTCTTGGCGAAATAAAGCGTTTTTGAACAACTTCATATAAATCGCTGTAACTTTTGATAGAAGACTCAGACAAACATATGGCTTTATCTTATAGAACTCAATATCCCCGTGCTGGGCAAACAGGTTTTGCAGCCGTTTGAGCTAAGATTTTAAAATTATTCACATAATGAAAACCTATACTTTGTTTCAGGCGAGTTTCCCATTCAAATGCATGTAACAGTGAGAAACGCATTGTCTTGGCGAAATAAAGCGTTTTTGAACAACTTCATATAAATCGCTGTAACTTTTGATAGAAGACTCAGACAAACATATGGCTTTATCTTATAGAACTCAATATCCCCGTGCTGGGCAAACAGGTTTTGCAGCCGTTTGAGCTAAGATTTTAAAATTATTCACATAATGAAAACCTATACTTTGTTTCAGGCGAGTTTCCCATTCAAATGCATGTAACAGTGAGAAACGCATTGTCTTGGCGAAATAAAGCGTTTTTGAACAACTTCATATAAATCGCTGTAACTTTTGATAGAAGACTCAGACAAACATGTTTATGGCTTTATCTTATAGAACTCAATATCCCCGTGCTGGGCAAACAGGTTTTGCAGCCGTTTGAGCTAAGATTTTAAAATTATTCACATAATGAAAACCTATACTTTGTTTCAGGCGAGTTTCCCATTCAAATGCATGTAACAGTGAGAAACGCATTGTCTTGGCGAAATAAAGCGTTTTTGAACAACTTCATATAAATCGCTGTAACTTTTGATAGAAGACTCAGACAAACATATGGCTTTATCTTATAGAACTCAATATCCCCGTGCTGGGCAAACAGGTTTTGCAGCCGTTTGAGCTAAGATTTTAAAATTATTCACATAATGAAAACCTATACTTTGTTTCAGGCGAGTTTCCCATTCAAATGCATGTAACAGTGAGAAACGCATTGTCTTGGCGAAATAAAGCGTTTTTGAACAACTTCATATAAATCGCTGTAACTTTTGATAGAAGACTCAGACAAACATGTTTATGGCTTTATCTTATAGAACTCAATATCCCCGTGCTGGGCAAACAGGTTTTGCAGCCGTTTGAGCTAAGATTTTAAAATTATTCACATAATGAAAACCTATACTTTGTTTCAGGCGAGTTTCCCATTCAAATGCATGTAACAGTGAGAAACGCATTGTCTTGGCGAAATAAAGCGTTTTTGAACAACTTCATATAAATCGCTGTAACTTTTGATAGAAGACTCAGACAAACATGTTTATGGCTTTATCTTATAGAACTCAATATCCCCGTGCTGGGCAAACAGGTTTTGCAGCCGTTTGAGCTAAGATTTTAAAATTATTCACATAATGAAAATCTATACTTTGTTTCAGGCGAGTTTCCCATTCAAATGCATGTAACAGTGAGAAACACACTGTCTTGGCGAAATAAAGCGTTTTTCAACCACTTCATATAAATCGCTGTAACTTTTGATAGAAGACTCAGACAAACATGTTTATGGCTTTATCTTATAGAACTCAATATCCCCGTGCTGGGCAAACAGGTTTTGCAGCCGTTTGAGCTAAGATTTTAAAATTATTCACATAATGAAAACCTATACTTTGTTTCAGGCGAGTTTCCCATTCAAATGCATGTAACAGTGAGAAACGCATTGTCTTGGCGAAATAAAGCGTTTTTGAACAACTTCATATAAATCGCTGTAACTTTTGATAGAAGACTCAGACAAACATATGGCTTTATCTTATAGAACTCAATATCCCCGTGCTGGGCAAACAGGTTTTGCAGCCGTTTGAGCTAAGATTTTAAAATTATTCACATAATGAAAACCTATACTTTGTTTCAGGCGAGTTTCCCATTCAAATGCATGTAACAGTGAGAAACGCATTGTCTTGGCGAAATAAAGCGTTTTTGAACAACTTCATATAAATCGCTGTAACTTTTGATAGAAGACTCAGACAAACATATGGCTTTATCTTATAGAACTCAATATCCCCGTGCTGGGCAAACAGGTTTTGCAGCCGTTTGAGCTAAGATTTTAAAATTATTCACATAATGAAAACCTATACTTTGTTTCAGGCGAGTTTCCCATTCAAATGCATGTAACAGTGAGAAACGCATTGTCTTGGCGAAATAAAGCGTTTTTGAACAACTTCATATAAATCGCTGTAACTTTTGATAGAAGACTCAGACAAACATATGGCTTTATCTTATAGAACTCAATATCCCCGTGCTGGGCAAACAGGTTTTGCAGCCGTTTGAGCTAAGATTTTAAAATTATTCACATAATGAAAACCTATACTTTGTTTCAGGCGAGTTTCCCATTCAAATGCATGTAACAGTGAGAAACGCATTGTCTTGGCGAAATAAAGCGTTTTTGAACAACTTCATATAAATCGCTGTAACTTTTGATAGAAGACTCAGACAAACATGTTTATGGCTTTATCTTATAGAACTCAATATCCCCGTGCTGGGCAAACAGGTTTTGCAGCCGTTTGAGCTAAGATTTTAAAATTATTCACATAATGAAAACCTATACTTTGTTTCAGGCGAGTTTCCCATTCAAATGCATGTAACAGTGAGAAACGCATTGTCTTGGCGAAATAAAGCGTTTTTGAACAACTTCATATAAATCGCTGTAACTTTTGATAGAAGACTCAGACAAACATATGGCTTTATCTTATAGAACTCAATATCCCCGTGCTGGGCAAACAGGTTTTGCAGCCGTTTGAGCTAAGATTTTAAAATTATTCACATAATGAAAACCTATACTTTGTTTCAGGCGAGTTTCCCATTCAAATGCATGTAACAGTGAGAAACGCATTGTCTTGGCGAAATAAAGCGTTTTTGAACAACTTCATATAAATCGCTGTAACTTTTGATAGAAGACTCAGACAAACATGTTTATGGCTTTATCTTATAGAACTCAATATCCCCGTGCTGGGCAAACAGGTTTTGCAGCCGTTTGAGCTAAGATTTTAAAATTATTCACATAATGAAAACCTATACTTTGTTTCAGGCGAGTTTCCCATTCAAATGCATGTAACAGTGAGAAACGCATTGTCTTGGCGAAATAAAGCGTTTTTGAACAACTTCATATAAATCGCTGTAACTTTTGATAGAAGACTCAGACAAACATGTTTATGGCTTTATCTTATAGAACTCAATATCCCCGTGCTGGGCAAACAGGTTTTGCAGCCGTTTGAGCTAAGATTTTAAAATTATTCACATAATGAAAATCTATACTTTGTTTCAGGCGAGTTTCCCATTCAAATGCATGTAACAGTGAGAAACACACTGTCTTGGCGAAATAAAGCGTTTTTCAACCACTTCATATAAATCGCTGTAACTTTTGATAGAAGACTCAGACAAACATGTTTATGGCTTTATCTTATAGAACTCAATATCCCCGTGCTGGGCAAACAGGTTTTGCAGCCGTTTGAGCTAAGATTTTAAAATTATTCACATAATGAAAACCTATACTTTGTTTCAGGCGAGTTTCCCATTCAAATGCATGTAACAGTGAGAAACGCACTGTCTTGGCGAAATAAAGCGTTTTTCAACCACTTCATATAAATCGCTGTAACTTTTGATAGAAGACTCAGACAAACATGTTTATGGCTTTATCTTATAGAACTCAATATCCCCGTGCTGGGCAAACAGGTTTTGCAGCCGTTTGAGCTAAGATTTTAAAATTATTCACATAATGAAAATCTATACTTTGTTTCAGGCGAGTTTCCCATTCAAATGCATGTAACAGTGAGAAACACACTGTCTTGGCGAAATAAAGCGTTTTTCAACCACTTCATATAAATCGCTGTAACTTTTGATAGAAGACTCAGACAAACATGTTTATGGCTTTATCTTATAGAACTCAATATCCCCGTGCTGGGCAAACAGGTTTTGCAGCCGTTTGAGCTAAGATTTTAAAATTATTCACATAATGAAAACCTATACTTTGTTTCAGGCGAGTTTCCCATTCAAATGCATGTAACAGTGAGAAACGCATTGTCTTGGCGAAATAAAGCGTTTTTGAACAACTTCATATAAATCGCTGTAACTTTTGATAGAAGACTCAGACAAACATATGGCTTTATCTTATAGAACTCAATATCCCCGTGCTGGGCAAACAGGTTTTGCAGCCGTTTGAGCTAAGATTTTAAAATTATTCACATAATGAAAACCTATACTTTGTTTCAGGCGAGTTTCCCATTCAAATGCATGTAACAGTGAGAAACGCATTGTCTTGGCGAAATAAAGCGTTTTTGAACAACTTCATATAAATCGCTGTAACTTTTGATAGAAGACTCAGACAAACATATGGCTTTATCTTATAGAACTCAATATCCCCGTGCTGGGCAAACAGGTTTTGCAGCCGTTTGAGCTAAGATTTTAAAATTATTCACATAATGAAAACCTATACTTTGTTTCAGGCGAGTTTCCCATTCAAATGCATGTAACAGTGAGAAACGCATTGTCTTGGCGAAATAAAGCGTTTTTGAACAACTTCATATAAATCGCTGTAACTTTTGATAGAAGACTCAGACAAACATATGGCTTTATCTTATAGAACTCAATATCCCCGTGCTGGGCAAACAGGTTTTGCAGCCGTTTGAGCTAAGATTTTAAAATTATTCACATAATGAAAACCTATACTTTGTTTCAGGCGAGTTTCCCATTCAAATGCATGTAACAGTGAGAAACGCATTGTCTTGGCGAAATAAAGCGTTTTTGAACAACTTCATATAAATCGCTGTAACTTTTGATAGAAGACTCAGACAAACATGTTTATGGCTTTATCTTATAGAACTCAATATCCCCGTGCTGGGCAAACAGGTTTTGCAGCCGTTTGAGCTAAGATTTTAAAATTATTCACATAATGAAAACCTATACTTTGTTTCAGGCGAGTTTCCCATTCAAATGCATGTAACAGTGAGAAACGCATTGTCTTGGCGAAATAAAGCGTTTTTGAACAACTTCATATAAATCGCTGTAACTTTTGATAGAAGACTCAGACAAACATATGGCTTTATCTTATAGAACTCAATATCCCCGTGCTGGGCAAACAGGTTTTGCAGCCGTTTGAGCTAAGATTTTAAAATTATTCACATAATGAAAACCTATACTTTGTTTCAGGCGAGTTTCCCATTCAAATGCATGTAACAGTGAGAAACGCATTGTCTTGGCGAAATAAAGCGTTTTTGAACAACTTCATATAAATCGCTGTAACTTTTGATAGAAGACTCAGACAAACATGTTTATGGCTTTATCTTATAGAACTCAATATCCCCGTGCTGGGCAAACAGGTTTTGCAGCCGTTTGAGCTAAGATTTTAAAATTATTCACATAATGAAAACCTATACTTTGTTTCAGGCGAGTTTCCCATTCAAATGCATGTAACAGTGAGAAACGCATTGTCTTGGCGAAATAAAGCGTTTTTGAACAACTTCATATAAATCGCTGTAACTTTTGATAGAAGACTCAGACAAACATATGGCTTTATCTTATAGAACTCAATATCCCCGTGCTGGGCAAACAGGTTTTGCAGCCGTTTGAGCTAAGATTTTAAAATTATTCACATAATGAAAACCTATACTTTGTTTCAGGCGAGTTTCCCATTCAAATGCATGTAACAGTGAGAAACGCATTGTCTTGGCGAAATAAAGCGTTTTTGAACAACTTCATATAAATCGCTGTAACTTTTGATAGAAGACTCAGACAAACATGTTTATGGCTTTATCTTATAGAACTCAATATCCCCGTGCTGGGCAAACAGGTTTTGCAGCCGTTTGAGCTAAGATTTTAAAATTATTCACATAATGAAAACCTATACTTTGTTTCAGGCGAGTTTCCCATTCAAATGCATGTAACAGTGAGAAACGCATTGTCTTGGCGAAATAAAGCGTTTTTGAACAACTTCATATAAATCGCTGTAACTTTTGATAGAAGACTCAGACAAACATGTTTATGGCTTTATCTTATAGAACTCAATATCCCCGTGCTGGGCAAACAGGTTTTGCAGCCGTTTGAGCTAAGATTTTAAAATTATTCACATAATGAAAACCTATACTTTGTTTCAGGCGAGTTTCCCATTCAAATGCATGTAACAGTGAGAAACGCATTGTCTTGGCGAAATAAAGCGTTTTTGAACAACTTCATATAAATCGCTGTAACTTTTGATAGAAGACTCAGACAAACATATGGCTTTATCTTATAGAACTCAATATCCCCGTGCTGGGCAAACAGGTTTTGCAGCCGTTTGAGCTAAGATTTTAAAATTATTCACATAATGAAAACCTATACTTTGTTTCAGGCGAGTTTCCCATTCAAATGCATGTAACAGTGAGAAACGCATTGTCTTGGCGAAATAAAGCGTTTTTGAACAACTTCATATAAATCGCTGTAACTTTTGATAGAAGACTCAGACAAACATGTTTATGGCTTTATCTTATAGAACTCAATATCCCCGTGCTGGGCAAACAGGTTTTGCAGCCGTTTGAGCTAAGATTTTAAAATTATTCACATAATGAAAACCTATACTTTGTTTCAGGCGAGTTTCCCATTCAAATGCATGTAACAGTGAGAAACGCATTGTCTTGGCGAAATAAAGCGTTTTTGAACAACTTCATATAAATCGCTGTAACTTTTGATAGAAGACTCAGACAAACATATGGCTTTATCTTATAGAACTCAATATCCCCGTGCTGGGCAAACAGGTTTTGCAGCCGTTTGAGCTAAGATTTTAAAATTATTCACATAATGAAAACCTATACTTTGTTTCAGGCGAGTTTCCCATTCAAATGCATGTAACAGTGAGAAACGCATTGTCTTGGCGAAATAAAGCGTTTTTGAACAACTTCATATAAATCGCTGTAACTTTTGATAGAAGACTCAGACAAACATGTTTATGGCTTTATCTTATAGAACTCAATATCCCCGTGCTGGGCAAACAGGTTTTGCAGCCGTTTGAGCTAAGATTTTAAAATTATTCACATAATGAAAATCTATACTTTGTTTCAGGCGAGTTTCCCATTCAAATGCATGTAACAGTGAGAAACACACTGTCTTGGCGAAATAAAGCGTTTTTCAACCACTTCATATAAATCGCTGTAACTTTTGATAGAAGACTCAGACAAACATGTTTATGGCTTTATCTTATAGAACTCAATATCCCCGTGCTGGGCAAACAGGTTTTGCAGCCGTTTGAGCTAAGATTTTAAAATTATTCACATAATGAAAACCTATACTTTGTTTCAGGCGAGTTTCCCATTCAAATGCATGTAACAGTGAGAAACGCATTGTCTTGGCGAAATAAAGCGTTTTTGAACAACTTCATATAAATCGCTGTAACTTTTGATAGAAGACTCAGACAAACATATGGCTTTATCTTATAGAACTCAATATCCCCGTGCTGGGCAAACAGGTTTTGCAGCCGTTTGAGCTAAGATTTTAAAATTATTCACATAATGAAAACCTATACTTTGTTTCAGGCGAGTTTCCCATTCAAATGCATGTAACAGTGAGAAACGCATTGTCTTGGCGAAATAAAGCTTTTTTGAACAACTTCATATAAATCGCTGTAACTTTTGATAGAAGACTCAGACAAACATATGGCTTTATCTTATAGAACTCAATATCCCCGTGCTGGGCAAACAGGTTTTGCAGCCGTTTGAGCTAAGATTTTAAAATTATTCACATAATGAAAATCTATACTTTGTTTCAGGCGAGTTTCCCATTCAAATGCATGTAACAGTGAGAAACACACTGTCTTGGCGAAATAAAGCGTTTTTCAACCACTTCATATAAATCGCTGTAACTTTTGATAGAAGACTCAGACAAACATGTTTATGGCTTTATCTTATAGAACTCAATATCCCCGTGCTGGGCAAACAGGTTTTGCAGCCGTTTGAGCTAAGATTTTAAAATTATTCACATAATGAAAACCTATACTTTGTTTCAGGCGAGTTTCCCATTCAAATGCATGTAACAGTGAGAAACGCATTGTCTTGGCGAAATAAAGCGTTTTTGAACAACTTCATATAAATCGCTGTAACTTTTGATAGAAGACTCAGACAAACATGTTTATGGCTTTATCTTATAGAACTCAATATCCCCGTGCTGGGCAAACAGGTTTTGCAGCCGTTTGAGCTAAGATTTTAAAATTATTCACATAATGAAAACCTATACTTTGTTTCAGGCGAGTTTCCCATTCAAATGCATGTAACAGTGAGAAACGCATTGTCTTGGCGAAATAAAGCGTTTTTGAACAACTTCATATAAATCGCTGTAACTTTTGATAGAAGACTCAGACAAACGTATGGCTTTATCTTATAGAACTCAATATCCCCGTGCTGGGCAAACAGGTTTTGCAGCCGTTTGAGCTAAGATTTTAAAATTATTCACATAATGAAAACCTATACTTTGTTTCAGGCGAGTTTCCCATTCAAATGCATGTAACAGTGAGAAACGCATTGTCTTGGCGAAATAAAGCGTTTTTGAACAACTTCATATAAATCGCTGTAACTTTTGATAGAAGACTCAGACAAACATATGGCTTTATCTTATAGAACTCAATATCCCCGTGCTGGGCAAACAGGTTTTGCAGCCGTTTGAGCTAAGATTTTAAAATTATTCACATAATGAAAACCTATACTTTGTTTCAGGCGAGTTTCCCATTCAAATGCATGTAACAGTGAGAAACGCATTGTCTTGGCGAAATAAAGCGTTTTTGAACAACTTCATATAAATCGCTGTAACTTTTGATAGAAGACTCAGACAAACATATGGCTTTATCTTATAGAACTCAATATCCCCGTGCTGGGCAAACAGGTTTTGCAGCCGTTTGAGCTAAGATTTTAAAATTATTCACATAATGAAAACCTATACTTTGTTTCAGGCGAGTTTCCCATTCAAATGCATGTAACAGTGAGAAACGCATTGTCTTGGCGAAATAAAGCGTTTTTGAACAACTTCATATAAATCGCTGTAACTTTTGATAGAAGACTCAGACAAACATGTTTATGGCTTTATCTTATAGAACTCAATATCCCCGTGCTGGGCAAACAGGTTTTGCAGCCGTTTGAGCTAAGATTTTAAAATTATTCACATAATGAAAACCTATACTTTGTTTCAGGCGAGTTTCCCATTCAAATGCATGTAACAGTGAGAAACGCATTGTCTTGGCGAAATAAAGTTTTTTTGAACAACTTCATATAAATCGCTGTAACTTTTGATAGAAGACTCAGACAAACATATGGCTTTATCTTATAGAACTCAATATCCCCGTGCTGGGCAAACAGGTTTTGCAGCCGTTTGAGCTAAGATTTTAAAATTATTCACATAATGAAAATCTATACTTTGTTTCAGGCGAGTTTCCCATTCAAATGCATGTAACAGTGAGAAACACACTGTCTTGGCGAAATAAAGCGTTTTTCAACCACTTCATATAAATCGCTGTAACTTTTGATAGAAGACTCAGACAAACATATGGCTTTATCTTATAGAACTCAATATCCCCGTGCTGGGCAAACAGGTTTTGCAGCCGTTTGAGCTAAGATTTTAAAATTATTCACATAATGAAAACCTATACTTTGTTTCAGGCGAGTTTCCCATTCAAATGCATGTAACAGTGAGAAACGCATTGTCTTGGCGAAATAAAGCGTTTTTCAACCACTTCATATAAATCGCTGTAACTTTTGATAGAAGACTCAGACAAACATGTTTATGGCTTTATCTTATAGAACTCAATATCCCCGTGCTGGGCAAACAGGTTTTGCAGCCGTTTGAGCTAAGATTTTAAAATTATTCACATAATGAAAACCTATACTTTGTTTCAGGCGAGTTTCCCATTCAAATGCATGTAACAGTGAGAAACGCATTGTCTTGGCGAAATAAAGCGTTTTTGAACAACTTCATATAAATCGCTGTAACTTTTGATAGAAGACTCAGACAAACATGTTTATGGCTTTATCTTATAGAACTCAATATCCCCGTGCTGGGCAAACAGGTTTTGCAGCCGTTTGAGCTAAGATTTTAAAATTATTCACATAATGAAAACCTATACTTTGTTTCAGGCGAGTTTCCCATTCAAATGCATGTAACAGTGAGAAACGCATTGTCTTGGCGAAATAAAGTTTTTTTGAACAACTTCATATAAATCGCTGTAACTTTTGATAGAAGACTCAGACAAACATATGGCTTTATCTTATAGAACTCAATATCCCCGTGCTGGGCAAACAGGTTTTGCAGCCGTTTGAGCTAAGATTTTAAAATTATTCACATAATGAAAATCTATACTTTGTTTCAGG
Organism: Maylandia zebra; assembly: GCF_041146795.1. NCBI lineage: Eukaryota > Metazoa > Chordata > Actinopteri > Cichliformes > Cichlidae > Maylandia > Maylandia zebra. The sequence continues at coordinate 16,388 of NW_027490060.1, read as the reverse complement.
CGAGTTTCCCATTCAAATGCATGTAACAGTGAGAAACACACTGTCTTGGCGAAATAAAGCGTTTTTCAACCACTTCATATAAATCGCTGTAACTTTTGATAGAAGACTCAGACAAACATGTTTATGGCTTTATCTTATAGAACTCAATATCCCCGTGCTGGGCAAACAGGTTTTGCAGCCGTTTGAGCTAAGATTTTAAAATTATTCACATAATGAAAACCTATACTTTGTTTCAGGCGAGTTTCCCATTCAAATGCATGTAACAGTGAGAAACGCATTGTCTTGGCGAAATAAAGCGTTTTTGAACAACTTCATATAAATCGCTGTAACTTTTGATAGAAGACTCAGACAAACATATGGCTTTATCTTATAGAACTCAATATCCCCGTGCTGGGCAAACAGGTTTTGCAGCCGTTTGAGCTAAGATTTTAAAATTATTCACATAATGAAAACCTATACTTTGTTTCAGGCGAGTTTCCCATTCAAATGCATGTAACAGTGAGAAACGCATTGTCTTGGCGAAATAAAGCGTTTTTCAACCACTTCATATAAATCGCTGTAACTTTTGATAGAAGACTCAGACAAACATGTTTATGGCTTTATCTTATAGAACTCAATATCCCCGTGCTGGGCAAACAGGTTTTGCAGCCGTTTGAGCTAAGATTTTAAAATTATTCACATAATGAAAACCTATACTTTGTTTCAGGCGAGTTTCCCATTCAAATGCATGTAACAGTGAGAAACGCATTGTCTTGGCGAAATAAAGCGTTTTTGAACAACTTCATATAAATCGCTGTAACTTTTGATAGAAGACTCAGACAAACGTATGGCTTTATCTTATAGAACTCAATATCCCCGTGCTGGGCAAACAGGTTTTGCAGCCGTTTGAGCTAAGATTTTAAAATTATTCACATAATGAAAACCTATACTTTGTTTCAGGCGAGTTTCCCATTCAAATGCATGTAACAGTGAGAAACGCATTGTCTTGGCGAAATAAAGCGTTTTTGAACAACTTCATATAAATCGCTGTAACTTTTGATAGAAGACTCAGACAAACATATGGCTTTATCTTATAGAACTCAATATCCCCGTGCTGGGCAAACAGGTTTTGCAGCCGTTTGAGCTAAGATTTTAAAATTATTCACATAATGAAAACCTATACTTTGTTTCAGGCGAGTTTCCCATTCAAATGCATGTAACAGTGAGAAACGCATTGTCTTGGCGAAATAAAGCGTTTTTGAACAACTTCATATAAATCGCTGTAACTTTTGATAGAAGACTCAGACAAACATATGGCTTTATCTTATAGAACTCAATATCCCCGTGCTGGGCAAACAGGTTTTGCAGCCGTTTGAGCTAAGATTTTAAAATTATTCACATAATGAAAACCTATACTTTGTTTCAGGCGAGTTTCCCATTCAAATGCATGTAACAGTGAGAAACGCATTGTCTTGGCGAAATAAAGCGTTTTTCAACCACTTCATATAAATCGCTGTAACTTTTGATAGAAGACTCAGACAAACATGTTTATGGCTTTATCTTATAGAACTCAATATCCCCGTGCTGGGCAAACAGGTTTTGCAGCCGTTTGAGCTAAGATTTTAAAATTATTCACATAATGAAAACCTATACTTTGTTTCAGGCGAGTTTCCCATTCAAATGCATGTAACAGTGAGAAACGCATTGTCTTGGCGAAATAAAGTTTTTTTGAACAACTTCATATAAATCGCTGTAACTTTTGATAGAAGACTCAGACAAACATATGGCTTTATCTTATAGAACTCAATATCCCCGTGCTGGGCAAACAGGTTTTGCAGCCGTTTGAGCTAAGATTTTAAAATTATTCACATAATGAAAATCTATACTTTGTTTCAGGCGAGTTTCCCATTCAAATGCATGTAACAGTGAGAAACACACTGTCTTGGCGAAATAAAGCGTTTTTCAACCACTTCATATAAATCGCTGTAACTTTTGATAGAAGACTCAGACAAACATGTTTATGGCTTTATCTTATAGAACTCAATATCCCCGTGCTGGGCAAACAGGTTTTGCAGCCGTTTGAGCTAAGATTTTAAAATTATTCACATAATGAAAACCTATACTTTGTTTCAGGCGAGTTTCCCATTCAAATGCATGTAACAGTGAGAAACGCATTGTCTTGGCGAAATAAAGCGTTTTTGAACAACTTCATATAAATCGCTGTAACTTTTGATAGAAGACTCAGACAAACATATGGCTTTATCTTATAGAACTCAATATCCCCGTGCTGGGCAAACAGGTTTTGCAGCCGTTTGAGCTAAGATTTTAAAATTATTCACATAATGAAAACCTATACTTTGTTTCAGGCGAGTTTCCCATTCAAATGCATGTAACAGTGAGAAACGCATTGTCTTGGCGAAATAAAGCGTTTTTCAACCACTTCATATAAATCGCTGTAACTTTTGATAGAAGACTCAGACAAACATGTTTATGGCTTTATCTTATAGAACTCAATATCCCCGTGCTGGGCAAACAGGTTTTGCAGCCGTTTGAGCTAAGATTTTAAAATTATTCACATAATGAAAACCTATACTTTGTTTCAGGCGAGTTTCCCATTCAAATGCATGTAACAGTGAGAAACGCATTGTCTTGGCGAAATAAAGCGTTTTTGAACCACTTCATATAAATCGCTGTAACTTTTGATAGAAGACTCAGACAAACATGTTTATGGCTTTATCTTATAGAACTCAATATCCCCGTGCTGGGCAAACAGGTTTTGCAGCCGTTTGAGCTAAGATTTTAAAATTATTCACATAATGAAAACCTATACTTTGTTTCAGGCGAGTTTCCCATTCAAATGCATGTAACAGTGAGAAACGCATTGTCTTGGCGAAATAAAGCGTTTTTGAACAACTTCATATAAATCGCTGTAACTTTTGATAGAAGACTCAGACAAACATATGGCTTTATCTTATAGAACTCAATATCCCCGTGCTGGGCAAACAGGTTTTGCAGCCGTTTGAGCTAAGATTTTAAAATTATTCACATAATGAAAACCTATACTTTGTTTCAGGCGAGTTTCCCATTCAAATGCATGTAACAGTGAGAAACGCATTGTCTTGGCGAAATAAAGCGTTTTTCAACCACTTCATATAAATCGCTGTAACTTTTGATAGAAGACTCAGACAAACATGTTTATGGCTTTATCTTATAGAACTCAATATCCCCGTGCTGGGCAAACAGGTTTTGCAGCCGTTTGAGCTAAGATTTTAAAATTATTCACATAATGAAAACCTATACTTTGTTTCAGGCGAGTTTCCCATTCAAATGCATGTAACAGTGAGAAACGCATTGTCTTGGCGAAATAAAGCGTTTTTGAACAACTTCATATAAATCGCTGTAACTTTTGATAGAAGACTCAGACAAACATGTTTATGGCTTTATCTTATAGAACTCAATATCCCCGTGCTGGGCAAACAGGTTTTGCAGCCGTTTGAGCTAAGATTTTAAAATTATTCACATAATGAAAACCTATACTTTGTTTCAGGCGAGTTTCCCATTCAAATGCATGTAACAGTGAGAAACGCATTGTCTTGGCGAAATAAAGTTTTTTTGAACAACTTCATATAAATCGCTGTAACTTTTGATAGAAGACTCAGACAAACATATGGCTTTATCTTATAGAACTCAATATCCCCGTGCTGGGCAAACAGGTTTTGCAGCCGTTTGAGCTAAGATTTTAAAATTATTCACATAATGAAAATCTATACTTTGTTTCAGGCGAGTTTCCCATTCAAATGCATGTAACAGTGAGAAACACACTGTCTTGGCGAAATAAAGCGTTTTTCAACCACTTCATATAAATCGCTGTAACTTTTGATAGAAGACTCAGACAAACATGTTTATGGCTTTATCTTATAGAACTCAATATCCCCGTGCTGGGCAAACAGGTTTTGCAGCCGTTTGAGCTAAGATTTTAAAATTATTCACATAATGAAAACCTATACTTTGTTTCAGGCGAGTTTCCCATTCAAATGCATGTAACAGTGAGAAACGCATTGTCTTGGCGAAATAAAGCGTTTTTGAACAACTTCATATAAATCGCTGTAACTTTTGATAGAAGACTCAGACAAACATATGGCTTTATCTTATAGAACTCAATATCCCCGTGCTGGGCAAACAGGTTTTGCAGCCGTTTGAGCTAAGATTTTAAAATTATTCACATAATGAAAACCTATACTTTGTTTCAGGCGAGTTTCCCATTCAAATGCATGTAACAGTGAGAAACGCATTGTCTTGGCGAAATAAAGCGTTTTTCAACCACTTCATATAAATCGCTGTAACTTTTGATAGAAGACTCAGACAAACATGTTTATGGCTTTATCTTATAGAACTCAATATCCCCGTGCTGGGCAAACAGGTTTTGCAGCCGTTTGAGCTAAGATTTTAAAATTATTCACATAATGAAAACCTATACTTTGTTTCAGGCGAGTTTCCCATTCAAATGCATGTAACAGTGAGAAACGCATTGTCTTGGCGAAATAAAGCGTTTTTGAACAACTTCATATAAATCGCTGTAACTTTTGATAGAAGACTCAGACAAACATGTTTATGGCTTTATCTTATAGAACTCAATATCCCCGTGCTGGGCAAACAGGTTTTGCAGCCGTTTGAGCTAAGATTTTAAAATTATTCACATAATGAAAACCTATACTTTGTCTCAGGCGAGTTTCCCATTCAAATGCATGTAACAGTGAGAAACGCATTGTCTTGGCGAAATAAAGTTTTTTTGAACAACTTCATATAAATCGCTGTAACTTTTGATAGAAGACTCAGACAAACATATGGCTTTATCTTATAGAACTCAATATCCCCGTGCTGGGCAAACAGGTTTTGCAGCCGTTTGAGCTAAGATTTTAAAATTATTCACATAATGAAAACCTATACTTTGTTTCAGGCGAGTTTCCCATTCAAATGCATGTAACAGTGAGAAACACACTGTCTTGGCGAAATAAAGCGTTTTTCAACCACTTCATATAAATCGCTGTAACTTTTGATAGAAGACTCAGACAAACATGTTTATGGCTTTATCTTATAGAACTCAATATCCCCGTGCTGGGCAAACAGGTTTTGCAGCCGTTTGAGCTAAGATTTTAAAATTATTCACATAATGAAAACCTATACTTTGTTTCAGGCGAGTTTCCCATTCAAATGCATGTAACAGTGAGAAACGCATTGTCTTGGCGAAATAAAGCGTTTTTGAACAACTTCATATAAATCGCTGTAACTTTTGATAGAAGACTCAGACAAACATATGGCTTTATCTTATAGAACTCAATATCCCCGTGCTGGGCAAACAGGTTTTGCAGCCGTTTGAGCTAAGATTTTAAAATTATTCACATAATGAAAACCTATACTTTGTTTCAGGCGAGTTTCCCATTCAAATGCATGTAACAGTGAGAAACGCATTGTCTTGGCGAAATAAAGCGTTTTTGAACAACTTCATATAAATCGCTGTAACTTTTGATAGAAGACTCAGACAAACATGTTTATGGCTTTATCTTATAGAACTCAATATCCCCGTGCTGGGCAAACAGGTTTTGCAGCCGTTTGAGCTAAGATTTTAAAATTATTCACATAATGAAAACCTATACTTTGTTTCAGGCGAGTTTCCCATTCAAATGCATGTAACAGTGAGAAACGCATTGTCTTGGCGAAATAAAGCGTTTTTGAACAACTTCATATAAATCGCTGTAACTTTTGATAGAAGACTCAGACAAACATATGGCTTTATCTTATAGAACTCAATATCCCCGTGCTGGGCAAACAGGTTTTGCAGCCGTTTGAGCTAAGATTTTAAAATTATTCACATAATGAAAACCTATACTTTGTTTCAGGCGAGTTTCCCATTCAAATGCATGTAACAGTGAGAAACGCATTGTCTTGGCGAAATAAAGCGTTTTTCAACCACTTCATATAAATCGCTGTAACTTTTGATAGAAGACTCAGACAAACATGTTTATGGCTTTATCTTATAGAACTCAATATCCCCGTGCTGGGCAAACAGGTTTTGCAGCCGTTTGAGCTAAGATTTTAAAATTATTCACATAATGAAAACCTATACTTTGTTTCAGGCGAGTTTCCCATTCAAATGCATGTAACAGTGAGAAACGCATTGTCTTGGCGAAATAAAGCGTTTTTGAACAACTTCATATAAATCGCTGTAACTTTTGATAGAAGACTCAGACAAACATATGGCTTTATCTTATAGAACTCAATATCCCCGTGCTGGGCAAACAGGTTTTGCAGCCGTTTGAGCTAAGATTTTAAAATTATTCACATAATGAAAACCTATACTTTGTTTCAGGCGAGTTTCCCATTCAAATGCATGTAACAGTGAGAAACGCATTGTCTTGGCGAAATAAAGCGTTTTTCAACCACTTCATATAAATCGCTGTAACTTTTGATAGAAGACTCAGACAAACATGTTTATGGCTTTATCTTATAGAACTCAATATCCCCGTGCTGGGCAAACAGGTTTTGCAGCCGTTTGAGCTAAGATTTTAAAATTATTCACATAATGAAAACCTATACTTTGTTTCAGGCGAGTTTCCCATTCAAATGCATGTAACAGTGAGAAACGCATTGTCTTGGCGAAATAAAGCGTTTTTGAACAACTTCATATAAATCGCTGTAACTTTTGATAGAAGACTCAGACAAACATGTTTATGGCTTTATCTTATAGAACTCAATATCCCCGTGCTGGGCAAACAGGTTTTGCAGCCGTTTGAGCTAAGATTTTAAAATTATTCACATAATGAAAACCTATACTTTGTCTCAGGCGAGTTTCCCATTCAAATGCATGTAACAGTGAGAAACGCATTGTCTTGGCGAAATAAAGTTTTTTTTGAACAACTTCATATAAATCGCTGTAACTTTTGATAGAAGACTCAGACAAACATATGGCTTTATCTTATAGAACTCAATATCCCCGTGCTGGGCAAACAGGTTTTGCAGCCGTTTGAGCTAAGATTTTAAAATTATTCACATAATGAAAACCTATACTTTGTTTCAGGCGAGTTTCCCATTCAAATGCATGTAACAGTGAGAAACACACTGTCTTGGCGAAATAAAGCGTTTTTCAACCACTTCATATAAATCGCTGTAACTTTTGATAGAAGACTCAGACAAACATGTTTATGGCTTTATCTTATAGAACTCAATATCCCCGTGCTGGGCAAACAGGTTTTGCAGCCGTTTGAGCTAAGATTTTAAAATTATTCACATAATGAAAACCTATACTTTGTTTCAGGCGAGTTTCCCATTCAAATGCATGTAACAGTGAGAAACGCATTGTCTTGGCGAAATAAAGCGTTTTTGAACAACTTCATATAAATCGCTGTAACTTTTGATAGAAGACTCAGACAAACATATGGCTTTATCTTATAGAACTCAATATCCCCGTGCTGGGCAAACAGGTTTTGCAGCCGTTTGAGCTAAGATTTTAAAATTATTCACATAATGAAAACCTATACTTTGTTTCAGGCGAGTTTCCCATTCAAATGCATGTAACAGTGAGAAACGCATTGTCTTGGCGAAATAAAGCGTTTTTGAACAACTTCATATAAATCGCTGTAACTTTTGATAGAAGACTCAGACAAACATGTTTATGGCTTTATCTTATAGAACTCAATATCCCCGTGCTGGGCAAACAGGTTTTGCAGCCGTTTGAGCTAAGATTTTAAAATTATTCACATAATGAAAACCTATACTTTGTTTCAGGCGAGTTTCCCATTCAAATGCATGTAACAGTGAGAAACGCATTGTCTTGGCGAAATAAAGCGTTTTTGAACAACTTCATATAAATCGCTGTAACTTTTGATAGAAGACTCAGACAAACATGTTTATGGCTTTATCTTATAGAACTCAATATCCCCGTGCTGGGCAAACAGGTTTTGCAGCCGTTTGAGCTAAGATTTTAAAATTATTCACATAATGAAAACCTATACTTTGTTTCAGGCGAGTTTCCCATTCAAATGCATGTAACAGTGAGAAACGCATTGTCTTGGCGAAATAAAGCGTTTTTCAACCACTTCATATAAATCGCTGTAACTTTTGATAGAAGACTCAGACAAACATGTTTATGGCTTTATCTTATAGAACTCAATATCCCCGTGCTGGGCAAACAGGTTTTGCAGCCGTTTGAGCTAAGATTTTAAAATTATTCACATAATGAAAACCTATACTTTGTTTCAGGCGAGTTTCCCATTCAAATGCATGTAACAGTGAGAAACGCATTGTCTTGGCGAAATAAAGCGTTTTTGAACAACTTCATATAAATCGCTGTAACTTTTGATAGAAGACTCAGACAAACATATGGCTTTATCTTATAGAACTCAATATCCCCGTGCTGGGCAAACAGGTTTTGCAGCCGTTTGAGCTAAGATTTTAAAATTATTCACATAATGAAAACCTATACTTTGTTTCAGGCGAGTTTCCCATTCAAATGCATGTAACAGTGAGAAACGCATTGTCTTGGCGAAATAAAGCGTTTTTCAACCACTTCATATAAATCGCTGTAACTTTTGATAGAAGACTCAGACAAACATGTTTATGGCTTTATCTTATAGAACTCAATATCCCCGTGCTGGGCAAACAGGTTTTGCAGCCGTTTGAGCTAAGATTTTAAAATTATTCACATAATGAAAACCTATACTTTGTTTCAGGCGAGTTTCCCATTCAAATGCATGTAACAGTGAGAAACGCATTGTCTTGGCGAAATAAAGTGTTTTTTGAACAACTTCATATAAATCGCTGTAACTTTTGATAGAAGACTCAGACAAACATATGGCTTTATCTTATAGAACTCAATATCCCCGTGCTGGGCAAACAGGTTTTGCAGCCGTTTGAGCTAAGATTTTAAAATTATTCACATAATGAAAATCTATACTTTGTTTCAGGCGAGTTTCCCATTCAAATGCATGTAACAGTGAGAAACACACTGTCTTGGCGAAATAAAGCGTTTTTCAACCACTTCATATAAATCGCTGTAACTTTTGATAGAAGACTCAGACAAACATGTTTATGGCTTTATCTTATAGAACTCAATATCCCCGTGCTGGGCAAACAGGTTTTGCAGCCGTTTGAGCTAAGATTTTAAAATTATTCACATAATGAAAACCTATACTTTGTTTCAGGCGAGTTTCCCATTCAAATGCATGTAACAGTGAGAAACGCATTGTCTTGGCGAAATAAAGCGTTTTTGAACAACTTCATATAAATCGCTGTAACTTTTGATAGAAGACTCAGACAAACATGTTTATGGCTTTATCTTATAGAACTCAATATCCCCGTGCTGGGCAAACAGGTTTTGCAGCCGTTTGAGCTAAGATTTTAAAATTATTCACATAATGAAAACCTATACTTTGTCTCAGGCGAGTTTCCCATTCAAATGCATGTAACAGTGAGAAACGCATTGTCTTGGCGAAATAAAGTTTTTTTTGAACAACTTCATATAAATCGCTGTAACTTTTGATAGAAGACTCAGACAAACATATGGCTTTATCTTATAGAACTCAATATCCCCGTGCTGGGCAAACAGGTTTTGCAGCCGTTTGAGCTAAGATTTTAAAATTATTCACATAATGAAAACCTATACTTTGTTTCAGGCGAGTTTCCCATTCAAATGCATGTAACAGTGAGAAACGCATTGTCTTGGCGAAATAAAGCGTTTTTGAACAACTTCATATAAATCGCTGTAACTTTTGATAGAAGACTCAGACAAACATGTTTATGGCTTTATCTTATAGAACTCAATATCCCCGTGCTGGGCAAACAGGTTTTGCAGCCGTTTGAGCTAAGATTTTAAAATTATTCACATAATGAAAACCTATACTTTGTTTCAGGCGAGTTTCCCATTCAAATGCATGTAACAGTGAGAAACGCATTGTCTTGGCGAAATAAAGCGTTTTTGAACAACTTCATATAAATCGCTGTAACTTTTGATAGAAGACTCAGACAAACATGTTTATGGCTTTATCTTATAGAACTCAATATCCCTGTGCTGGGCAAACTGGTTTTGCAGCCGTTTGAGCTAAGATTTTAAAATTATTCACATAATGAAAACCTATACTTTGTCTCAGGCGAGTTTCCCATTCAAATGCATGTAACAGTGAGAAACGCATTGTCTTGGCGAAATAAAGTTTTTTTTGAACAACTTCATATAAATCGCTGTAACTTTTGATAGAAGACTCAGACAAACATATGGCTTTATCTTATAGAACTCAATATCCCCGTGCTGGGCAAACATGTTTTGCAGCCGTTTGAGCTAAGATTTTAAAATTATTCACATAATGAAAACCTATACTTTGTTTCAGGCGAGTTTCCCATTCAAATGCATGTAACAGTGAGAAACACACTGTCTTGGCGAAATAAAGCGTTTTTCAACCACTTCATATAAATCGCTGTAACTTTTGATAGAAGACTCAGACAAACATGTTTATGGCTTTATCTTATAGAACTCAATATCCCCGTGCTGGGCAAACAGGTTTTGCAGCCGTTTGAGCTAAGATTTTAAAATTATTCACATAATGAAAACCTATACTTTGTTTCAGGCGAGTTTCCCATTCAAATGCATGTAACAGTGAGAAACGCATTGTCTTGGCGAAATAAAGCGTTTTTGAACAACTTCATATAAATCGCTGTAACTTTTGATAGAAGACTCAGACAAACATATGGCTTTATCTTATAGAACTCAATATCCCCGTGCTGGGCAAACAGGTTTTGCAGCCGTTTGAGCTAAGATTTTAAAATTATTCACATAATGAAAACCTATACTTTGTTTCAGGCGAGTTTCCCATTCAAATGCATGTAACAGTGAGAAACGCATTGTCTTGGCGAAATAAAGCGTTTTTGAACAACTTCATATAAATCGCTGTAACTTTTGATAGAAGACTCAGACAAACATATGGCTTTATCTTATAGAACTCAATATCCCCGTGCTGGGCAAACAGGTTTTGCAGCCGTTTGAGCTAAGATTTTAAAATTATTCACATAATGAAAACCTATACTTTGTTTCAGGCGAGTTTCCCATTCAAATGCATGTAACAGTGAGAAACGCATTGTCTTGGCGAAATAAAGCGTTTTTGAACAACTTCATATAAATCGCTGTAACTTTTGATAGAAGACTCAGACAAACATGTTTATGGCTTTATCTTATAGAACTCAATATCCCCATGCTGGGCAAACAGGTTTTGCAGCCGTTTGAGCTAAGATTTTAAAATTATTCACATAATGAAAACCTATACTTTGTTTCAGGCGAGTTTCCCATTCAAATGCATGTAACAGTGAGAAACGCATTGTCTTGGCGAAATAAAGCGTTTTTGAACAACTTCATATAAATCGCTGTAACTTTTGATAGAAGACTCAGACAAACATGTTTATGGCTTTATCTTATAGAACTCAATATCCCCGTGCTGGGCAAACAGGTTTTGCAGCCGTTTGAGCTAAGATTTTAAAATTATTCACATAATGAAAACCTATACTTTGTTTCAGGCGAGTTTCCCATTCAAATGCATGTAACAGTGAGAAACGCATTGTCTTGGCGAAATAAAGCGTTTTTGAACAACTTCATATAAATCGCTGTAACTTTTGATAGAAGACTCAGACAAACATGTTTATGGCTTTATCTTATAGAACTCAATATCCCCGTGCTGGGCAAACAGGTTTTGCAGCCGTTTGAGCTAAGATTTTAAAATTATTCACATAATGAAAACCTATACTTTGTTTCAGGCGAGTTTCCCATTCAAATGCATGTAACAGTGAGAAACGCATTGTCTTGGCGAAATAAAGCGTTTTTGAACAACTTCATATAAATCGCTGTAACTTTTGATAGAAGACTCAGACAAACATGTTTATGGCTTTATCTTATAGAACTCAATATCCCCGTGCTGGGCAAACAGGTTTTGCAGCCGTTTGAGCTAAGATTTTAAAATTATTCACATAATGAAAACCTATACTTTGTTTCAGGCGAGTTTCCCATTCAAATGCATGTAACAGTGAGAAACGCATTGTCTTGGCGAAATAAAGCGTTTTTGAACAACTTCATATAAATCGCTGTAACTTTTGATAGAAGACTCAGACAAACATGTTTATGGCTTTATCTTATAGAACTCAATATCCCTGTGCTGGGCAAACTGGTTTTGCAGCCGTTTGAGCTAAGATTTTAAAATTATTCACATAATGAAAACCTATACTTTGTCTCAGGCGAGTTTCCCATTCAAATGCATGTAACAGTGAGAAACGCATTGTCTTGGCGAAATAAAGTTTTTTTTGAACAACTTCATATAAATCGCTGTAACTTTTGATAGAAGACTCAGACAAACATATGGCTTTATCTTATAGAACTCAATATCCCCGTGCTGGGCAAACAGGTTTTGCAGCCGTTTGAGCTAAGATTTTAAAATTATTCACATAATGAAAACCTATACTTTGTTTCAGGCGAGTTTCCCATTCAAATGCATGTAACAGTGAGAAACACACTGTCTTGGCGAAATAAAGCGTTTTTCAACCACTTCATATAAATCGCTGTAACTTTTGATAGAAGACTCAGACAAACATGTTTATGGCTTTATCTTATAGAACTCAATATCCCCGTGCTGGGCAAACAGGTTTTGCAGCCGTTTGAGCTAAGATTTTAAAATTATTCACATAATGAAAACCTATACTTTGTTTCAGGCGAGTTTCCCATTCAAATGCATGTAACAGTGAGAAACGCATTGTCTTGGCGAAATAAAGCGTTTTTGAACAACTTCATATAAATCGCTGTAACTTTTGATAGAAGACTCAGACAAACATGTTTATGGCTTTATCTTATAGAACTCAATATCCCCGTGCTGGGCAAACAGGTTTTGCAGCCGTTTGAGCTAAGATTTTAAAATTATTCACATAATGAAAACCTATACTTTGTTTCAGGCGAGTTTCCCATTCAAATGCATGTAACAGTGAGAAACGCATTGTCTTGGCGAAATAAAGCGTTTTTGAACAACTTCATATAAATCGCTGTAACTTTTGATAGAAGACTCAGACAAACATGTTTATGGCTTTATCTTATAGAACTCAATATCCCTGTGCTGGGCAAACTGGTTTTGCAGCCGTTTGAGCTAAGATTTTAAAATTATTCACATAATGAAAACCTATACTTTGTCTCAGGCGAGTTTCCCATTCAAATGCATGTAACAGTGAGAAACGCATTGTCTTGGCGAAATAAAGTTTTTTTTGAACAACTTCATATAAATCGCTGTAACTTTTGATAGAAGACTCAGACAAACATATGGCTTTATCTTATAGAACTCAATATCCCCGTGCTGGGCAAACAGGTTTTGCAGCCGTTTGAGCTAAGATTTTAAAATTATTCACATAATGAAAACCTATACTTTGTTTCAGGCGAGTTTCCCATTCAAATGCATGTAACAGTGAGAAACACACTGTCTTGGCGAAATAAAGCGTTTTTCAACCACTTCATATAAATCGCTGTAACTTTTGATAGAAGACTCAGACAAACATGTTTATGGCTTTATCTTATAGAACTCAATATCCCCGTGCTGGGCAAACAGGTTTTGCAGCCGTTTGAGCTAAGATTTTAAAATTATTCACATAATGAAAACCTATACTTTGTTTCAGGCGAGTTTCCCATTCAAATGCATGTAACAGTGAGAAACGCATTGTCTTGGCGAAATAAAGCGTTTTTGAACAACTTCATATAAATCGCTGTAACTTTTGATAGAAGACTCAGACAAACATATGGCTTTATCTTATAGAACTCAATATCCCCGTGCTGGGCAAACAGGTTTTGCAGCCGTTTGAGCTAAGATTTTAAAATTATTCACATAATGAAAACCTATACTTTGTTTCAGGCGAGTTTCCCATTCAAATGCATGTAACAGTGAGAAACGCATTGTCTTGGCGAAATAAAGCGTTTTTGAACAACTTCATATAAATCGCTGTAACTTTTGATAGAAGACTCAGACAAACATGTTTATGGCTTTATCTTATAGAACTCAATATCCCCATGCTGGGCAAACAGGTTTTGCAGCCGTTTGAGCTAAGATTTTAAAATTATTCACATAATGAAAACCTATACTTTGTTTCAGGCGAGTTTCCCATTCAAATGCATGTAACAGTGAGAAACGCATTGTCTTGGCGAAATAAAGCGTTTTTGAACAACTTCATATAAATCGCTGTAACTTTTGATAGAAGACTCAGACAAACATGTTTATGGCTTTATCTTATAGAACTCAATATCCCCGTGCTGGGCAAACAGGTTTTGCAGCCGTTTGAGCTAAGATTTTAAAATTATTCACATAATGAAAACCTATACTTTGTTTCAGGCGAGTTTCCCATTCAAATGCATGTAACAGTGAGAAACGCATTGTCTTGGCGAAATAAAGCGTTTTTGAACAACTTCATATAAATCGCTGTAACTTTTGATAGAAGACTCAGACAAACATGTTTATGGCTTTATCTTATAGAACTCAATATCCCCGTGCTGGGCAAACAGGTTTTGCAGCCGTTTGAGCTAAGATTTTAAAATTATTCACATAATGAAAACCTATACTTTGTTTCAGGCGAGTTTCCCATTCAAATGCATGTAACAGTGAGAAACGCATTGTCTTGGCGAAATAAAGCGTTTTTGAACAACTTCATATAAATCGCTGTAACTTTTGATAGAAGACTCAGACAAACATGTTTATGGCTTTATCTTATAGAACTCAATATCCCCGTGCTGGGCAAACAGGTTTTGCAGCCGTTTGAGCTAAGATTTTAAAATTATTCACATAATGAAAACCTATACTTTGTTTCAGGCGAGTTTCCCATTCAAATGCATGTAACAGTGAGAAACGCATTGTCTTGGCGAAATAAAGCGTTTTTGAACAACTTCATATAAATCGCTGTAACTTTTGATAGAAGACTCAGACAAACATGTTTATGGCTTTATCTTATAGAACTCAATATCCCCGTGCTGGGCAAACAGGTTTTGCAGCCGTTTGAGCTAAGATTTTAAAATTATTCACATAATGAAAACCTATACTTTGTTTCAGGCGAGTTTCCCATTCAAATGCATGTAACAGTGAGAAACGCATTGTCTTGGCGAAATAAAGCGTTTTTGAACAACTTCATATAAATCGCTGTAACTTTTGATAGAAGACTCAGACAAACATGTTTATGGCTTTATCTTATAGAACTCAATATCCCCGTGCTGGGCAAACAGGTTTTGCAGCCGTTTGAGCTAAGATTTTAAAATTATTCACATAATGAAAACCTATACTTTGTTTCAGGCGAGTTTCCCATTCAAATGCATGTAACAGTGAGAAACGCATTGTCTTGGCGAAATAAAGCGTTTTTGAACAACTTCATATAAATCGCTGTAACTTTTGATAGAAGACTCAGACAAACATGTTTATGGCTTTATCTTATAGAACTCAATATCCCCGTGCTGGGCAAACAGGTTTTGCAGCCGTTTGAGCTAAGATTTTAAAATTATTCACATAATGAAAACCTATACTTTGTTTCAGGCGAGTTTCCCATTCAAATGCATGTAACAGTGAGAAACGCATTGTCTTGGCGAAATAAAGCGTTTTTGAACAACTTCATATAAATCGCTGTAACTTTTGATAGAAGACTCAGACAAACATGTTTATGGCTTTATCTTATAGAACTCAATATCCCCGTGCTGGGCAAACAGGTTTTGCAGCCGTTTGAGCTAAGATTTTAAAATTATTCACATAATGAAAACCTATACTTTGTTTCAGGCGAGTTTCCCATTCAAATGCATGTAACAGTGAGAAACGCATTGTCTTGGCGAAATAAAGCGTTTTTGAACAACTTCATATAAATCGCTGTAACTTTTGATAGAAGACTCAGACAAACATGTTTATGGCTTTATCTTATAGAACTCAATATCCCCGTGCTGGGCAAACAGGTTTTGCAGCCGTTTGAGCTAAGATTTTAAAATTATTCACATAATGAAAACCTATACTTTGTTTCAGGCGAGTTTCCCATTCAAATGCATGTAACAGTGAGAAACGCATTGTCTTGGCGAAATAAAGCGTTTTTGAACAACTTCATATAAATCGCTGTAACTTTTGATAGAAGACTCAGACAAACATGTTTATGGCTTTATCTTATAGAACTCAATATCCCCGTGCTGGGCAAACAGGTTTTGCAGCCGTTTGAGCTAAGATTTTAAAATTATTCACATAATGAAAACCTATACTTTGTTTCAGGCGAGTTTCCCATTCAAATGCATGTAACAGTGAGAAACGCATTGTCTTGGCGAAATAAAGCGTTTTTGAACAACTTCATATAAATCGCTGTAACTTTTGATAGAAGACTCAGACAAACATGTTTAT
>NW_027490059.1:32500-41365 GCF_041146795.1 Maylandia zebra | reverse complement strand
GACGGGGGACTGTGCCTCACTGCCCTCGCCTTCTTCTAGAAAGCCGTCTTCAACCGAGTCGAGAGAGCCGGGAACTTGTGAGGTGTGCATGTCCTGGTGGGACAAAAAACAAACAAACAAACAAACAAACAAACAAACAAACAAACAAACATACATACATACATACATACATACATACATACATACATCCTACTATTAAAAAAGTAATAAAGTTAGGGTCCCTTTACAATGTCAGAAGGAGGGAGGCACTAAGGCACCGCCTTCCGCCCCTCGACGCCCTCGCGGTGCCACCTCCTTCTGACAGGAACTTCCTACAGACCAGGTATGAATGATGCCTGACTGGACATACAAAACTCACAAGTTCCTGGCTCTCACGGCTCCTCTGAAGAGGGTTAGTCCAAGAAGGAGGGGCATCGCGAGGGGCGTCGAGGGACGGGGGACTGTGCCTCACTGCCCTCGCCTTCTTCTAGAAAGCCGTCTTCAACCGAGTCGAGAGAGCCGGGAACTTGTGAGGTGTGCATGTCCTGGTGGGACAAAAAACAAACAAACAAACAAACAAACAAACAAACAATCATACATACATACATACATACATACATACATCCTACTATTAAAAAAGTAATAAAGTTAGGGTCCCCTTTACAATGTCAGAAGGAGGGAGGCACTAAGGCACCGCCTTCCGCCCCTCGACGCCCTCGCGGTGCCACCTCCTTCTGACAGGAACTTCCTACAGACCAGGTATGAATGATGCCTGACTGGACATACAAAACTCACAAGTTCCTGGCTCTCACGGCTCCTCTGAAGAGGGTTAGTCCAAGAAGGAGGGGCATCGCGAGGGGCGTCGAGGGACGGGGGACTGTGCCTCACTGCCCTCGCCTTCTTCTAGAAAGCCGTCTTCAACCGAGTCGAGAGAGCCGGGAACTTGTGAGGTGTGCATGTCCTGGTGGGACAAAAAACAAACAAACAAACACACAAACAAACAAACAAACAAACAAACAAACAAACAAACATACATACATACATACATACATCCTACTATTAAAAAAGTAATAAAGTTAGGGTCCCTTTACAATGTCAGAAGGAGGGAGGCACTAAGGCACCGCCTTCCGCCCCTCGACGCCCTCGCGGTGCCACCTCCTTCTGACAGGAACTTCCTACAGACCAGGTATGAATGATGCCTGACTGGACATACAAAACTCACAAGTTCCTGGCTCTCACGGCTCCTCTGAAGAGGGTTAGTCCAAGAAGGAGGGGCATCGCGAGGGGCGTCGAGGGACGGGGGACTGTGCCTCACTGCCCTCGCCTTCTTCTAGAAAGCCGTCTTCAACCGAGTCGAGAGAGCCGGGAACTTGTGAGGTGTGCATGTCCTGGTGGGACAAAAAACAAACAAACAAACAAACAAACAAACAAACAAACAAACAAACAAACATACATACATACATACATACATACATACATACATACATACATACATACATACATCCTACTATTAAAAAAGTAATAAAGTTAGGGTCCCTTTACAATGTCAGAAGGAGGGAGGCACTAAGGCACCGCCTTCCGCCCCTCGACGCCCTCGCGGTGCCACCTCCTTCTGACAGGAACTTCCTACAGACCAGGTATGAATGATGCCTGACTGGACATACAAAACTCACAAGTTCCTGGCTCTCACGGCTCCTCTGAAGAGGGTTAGTCCAAGAAGGAGGGGCATCGCGAGGGGCGTCGAGGGACGGGGGACTGTGCCTCACTGCCCTCGCCTTCTTCTAGAAAGCCGTCTTCAACCGAGTCGAGAGAGCCGGGAACTTGTGAGGTGTGCATGTCCTGGTGGGACAAAAAACAAACAAACAAACACACAAACAAACAAACAAACAAACAAACAAACAAACAAACATACATACATACATACATACATACATACATACATACATCCTACTATTAAAAAAGTAATAAAGTTAGGGTCCCTTTACAATGTCAGAAGGAGGGAGGCACTAAGGCACCGCCTTCCGCCCCTCGACGCCCTCGCGGTGCCACCTCCTTCTGACAGGAACTTCCTACAGACCAGGTATGAATGATGCCTGACTGGACATACAAAACTCACAAGTTCCTGGCTCTCACGGCTCCTCTGAAGAGGGTTAGTCCAAGAAGGAGGGGCATCGCGAGGGGCGTCGAGGGACGGGGGACTGTGCCTCACTGCCCTCGCCTTCTTCTAGAAAGCCGTCTTCAACCGAGTCGAGAGAGCCGGGAACTTGTGAGGTGTGCATGTCCTGGTGGGACAAAAAACAAACAAACAAACAAACAAACAAACAAACAAACAAACAAACATACATACATACATACATCCTACTATTAAAAAAGTAATAAAGTTAGGGTCCCTTTACAATGTCAGAAGGAGGGAGGCACTAAGGCACCGCCTTCCGCCCCTCGACGCCCTCGCGGTGCCACCTCCTTCTGACAGGAACTTCCTACAGACCAGGTATGAATGATGCCTGACTGGACATACAAAACTCACAAGTTCCTGGCTCTCACGGCTCCTCTGAAGAGGGTTAGTCCAAGAAGGAGGGGCATCGCGAGGGGCGTCGAGGGACGGGGGACTGTGCCTCACTGCCCTCGCCTTCTTCTAGAAAGCCGTCTTCAACCGAGTCGAGAGAGCCGGGAACTTGTGAGGTGTGCATGTCCTGGTGGGACAAAAAACAAACAAACAAACAAACAAACAAACAAACAAACAAACAAACAAACATACATACATACATACATACATACATACATACATACATACATCCTACTATTAAAAAAGTAATAAAGTTAGGGTCCCTTTACAATGTCAGAAGGAGGGAGGCACTAAGGCACCGCCTTCCGCCCCTCGACGCCCTCGCGGTGCCACCTCCTTCTGACAGGAACTTCCTACAGACCAGGTATGAATGATGCCTGACTGGACATACAAAACTCACAAGTTCCTGGCTCTCACGGCTCCTCTGAAGAGGGTTAGTCCAAGAAGGAGGGGCATCGCGAGGGGCGTCGAGGGACGGGGGACTGTGCCTCACTGCCCTCGCCTTCTTCTAGAAAGCCGTCTTCAACCGAGTCGAGAGAGCCGGGAACTTGTGAGGTGTGCATGTCCTGGTGGGACAAAAAACAAACAAACAAACAAACAAACAAACAAACAAACAATCATACATACATACATACATACATACATACATCCTACTATTAAAAAAGTAATAAAGTTAGGGTCCCTTTACAATGTCAGAAGGAGGGAGGCACTAAGGCACCGCCTTCCGCCCCTCGACGCCCTCGCGGTGCCACCTCCTTCTGACAGGAACTTCCTACAGACCAGGTATGAATGATGCCTGACTGGACATACAAAACTCACAAGTTCCTGGCTCTCACGGCTCCTCTGAAGAGGGTTAGTCCAAGAAGGAGGGGCATCGCGAGGGGCGTCGAGGGACGGGGGACTGTGCCTCACTGCCCTCGCCTTCTTCTAGAAAGCCGTCTTCAACCGAGTCGAGAGAGCCGGGAACTTGTGAGGTGTGCATGTCCTGGTGGGACAAAAAACAAACAAACAAACAAACAAACAAACAAACAAACAAACAAACAAACAAACAAACAAACATACATACATACATACATACATACATACATCCTACTATTAAAAAAGTAATAAAGTTAGGGTCCCTTTACAATGTCAGAAGGAGGGAGGCACTAAGGCACCGCCTTCCGCCCCTCGACGCCCTCGCGGTGCCACCTCCTTCTGACAGGAACTTCCTACAGACCAGGTATGAATGATGCCTGACTGGACATACAAAACTCACAAGTTCCTGGCTCTCACGGCTCCTCTGAAGAGGGTTAGTCCAAGAAGGAGGGGCATCGCGAGGGGCGTCGAGGGACGGGGGACTGTGCCTCACTGCCCTCGCCTTCTTCTAGAAAGCCGTCTTCAACCGAGTCGAGAGAGCCGGGAACTTGTGAGGTGTGCATGTCCTGGTGGGACAAAAAACAAACAAACAAACAAACAAACAAACAAACAAACATACATACATACATACATACATACATACATACATCCTACTATTAAAAAAGTAATAAAGTTAGGGTCCCTTTACAATGTCAGAAGGAGGGAGGCACTAAGGCACCGCCTTCCGCCCCTCGACGCCCTCGCGGTGCCACCTCCTTCTGACAGGAACTTCCTACAGACCAGGTATGAATGATGCCTGACTGGACATACAAAACTCACAAGTTCCTGGCTCTCACGGCTCCTCTGAAGAGGGTTAGTCCAAGAAGGAGGGGCATCGCGAGGGGCGTCGAGGGACGGGGGACTGTGCCTCACTGCCCTCGCCTTCTTCTAGAAAGCCGTCTTCAACCGAGTCGAGAGAGCCGGGAACTTGTGAGGTGTGCATGTCCTGGTGGGACAAAAAACAAACAAACAAACAAACAAACAAACAAACAAACAAACAAACATACATACATACATACATACATACATACATACATACATCCTACTATTAAAAAAGTAATAAAGTTAGGGTCCCTTTACAATGTCAGAAGGAGGGAGGCACTAAGGCACCGCCTTCCGCCCCTCGACGCCCTCGCGGTGCCACCTCCTTCTGACAGGAACTTCCTACAGACCAGGTATGAATGATGCCTGACTGGACATACAAAACTCACAAGTTCCTGGCTCTCACGGCTCCTCTGAAGAGGGTTAGTCCAAGAAGGAGGGGCATCGCGAGGGGCGTCGAGGGACGGGGGACTGTGCCTCACTGCCCTCGCCTTCTTCTAGAAAGCCGTCTTCAACCGAGTCGAGAGAGCCGGGAACTTGTGAGGTGTGCATGTCCTGGTGGGACAAAAAACAAACAAACAAACAAACAAACAAACAAACAAACAAACATACATACATACATACATACATACATACATCCTACTATTAAAAAAGTAATAAAGTTAGGGTCCCTTTACAATGTCAGAAGGAGGGAGGCACTAAGGCACCGCCTTCCGCCCCTCGACGCCCTCGCGGTGCCACCTCCTTCTGACAGGAACTTCCTACAGACCAGGTATGAATGATGCCTGACTGGACATACAAAACTCACAAGTTCCTGGCTCTCACGGCTCCTCTGAAGAGGGTTAGTCCAAGAAGGAGGGGCATCGCGAGGGGCGTCGAGGGACGGGGGACTGTGCCTCACTGCCCTCGCCTTCTTCTAGAAAGCCGTCTTCAACCGAGTCGAGAGAGCCGGGAACTTGTGAGGTGTGCATGTCCTGGTGGGACAAAAAACAAACAAACAAACACACAAACAAACAAACAAACAAACAAACATACATACATACATACATACATACATCCTACTATTAAAAAAGTAATAAAGTTAGGGTCCCTTTACAATGTCAGAAGGAGGGAGGCACTAAGGCACCGCCTTCCGCCCCTCGACGCCCTCGCGGTGCCACCTCCTTCTGACAGGAACTTCCTACAGACCAGGTATGAATGATGCCTGACTGGACATACAAAACTCACAAGTTCCTGGCTCTCACGGCTCCTCTGAAGAGGGTTAGTCCAAGAAGGAGGGGCATCGCGAGGGGCGTCGAGGGACGGGGGACTGTGCCTCACTGCCCTCGCCTTCTTCTAGAAAGCCGTCTTCAACCGAGTCGAGAGAGCCGGGAACTTGTGAGGTGTGCATGTCCTGGTGGGACAAAAAACAAACAAACAAACAAACAAACAAACAAACAAACAAACAAACATACATACATACATACATACATACATACATACATCCTACTATTAAAAAAGTAATAAAGTTAGGGTCCCTTTACAATGTCAGAAGGAGGGAGGCACTAAGGCACCGCCTTCCGCCCCTCGACGCCCTCGCGGTGCCACCTCCTTCTGACAGGAACTTCCTACAGACCAGGTATGAATGATGCCTGACTGGACATACAAAACTCACAAGTTCCTGGCTCTCACGGCTCCTCTGAAGAGGGTTAGTCCAAGAAGGAGGGGCATCGCGAAGGGCGTCGAGGGACGGGGGACTGTGCCTCACTGCCCTCGCCTTCTTCTAGAAAGCCGTCTTCAACCGAGTCGAGAGAGCCGGGAACTTGTGAGGTGTGCATGTCCTGGTGGGACAAAAAACAAACAAACAAACAAACAAACAAACAAACAAACAAACAAACATACATACATACATACATACATACATACATACATACATACATACATCCTACTATTAAAAAAGTAATAAAGTTAGGGTCCCTTTACAATGTCAGAAGGAGGGAGGCACTAAGGCACCGCCTTCCGCCCCTCGACGCCCTCGCGGTGCCACCTCCTTCTGACAGGAACTTCCTACAGACCAGGTATGAATGATGCCTGACTGGACATACAAAACTCACAAGTTCCTGGCTCTCACGGCTCCTCTGAAGAGGGTTAGTCCAAGAAGGAGGGGCATCGCGAGGGGCGTCGAGGGACGGGGGACTGTGCCTCACTGCCCTCGCCTTCTTCTAGAAAGCCGTCTTCAACCGAGTCGAGAGAGCCGGGAACTTGTGAGGTGTGCATGTCCTGGTGGGACAAAAAACAAACAAACAAACAAACAAACAAACAAACAAACAAACAAACAAACAAAACATACATACATACATACATACATACATACATACATAACATACATACATCCTACTATTAAAAAAGTAATAAAGTTAGGGTCCCTTTACAATGTCAGAAGGAGGGAGGCACTAAGGCACCGCCTTCCGCCCCTCGACGCCCTCGCGGTGCCACCTCCTTCTGACAGGAACTTCCTACAGACCAGGTATGAATGATGCCTGACTGGACATACAAAACTCACAAGTTCCTGGCTCTCACGGCTCCTCTGAAGAGGGTTAGTCCAAGAAGGAGGGGCATCGCGAGGGGCGTCGAGGGACGGGGGACTGTGCCTCACTGCCCTCGCCTTCTTCTAGAAAGCCGTCTTCAACCGAGTCGAGAGAGCCGGGAACTTGTGAGGTGTGCATGTCCTGGTGGGACAAAAAACAAACAAACAAACAAACAAACAAACAAACAAACAAACAAACAAACATACATACATACATACATACATACATACATCCTACTATTAAAAAAGTAATAAAGTTAGGGTCCCTTTACAATGTCAGAAGGAGGGAGGCACTAAGGCACCGCCTTCCGCCCCTCGACGCCCTCGCGGTGCCACCTCCTTCTGACAGGAACTTCCTACAGACCAGGTATGAATGATGCCTGACTGGACATACAAAACTCACAAGTTCCTGGCTCTCACGGCTCCTCTGAAGAGGGTTAGTCCAAGAAGGAGGGGCATCGCGAAGGGCGTCGAGGGACGGGGGACTGTGCCTCACTGCCCTCGCCTTCTTCTAGAAAGCCGTCTTCAACCGAGTCGAGAGAGCCGGGAACTTGTGAGGTGTGCATGTCCTGGTGGGACAAAAACAAACAAACAAACAAACAAACAAACAAACAAACAAACAAACATACATACATACATACATACATCCTACTATTAAAAAAGTAATAAAGTTAGGGTCCCTTTACAATGTCAGAAGGAGGGAGGCACTAAGGCACCGCCTTCCGCCCCTCGACGCCCTCGCGGTGCCACCTCCTTCTGACAGGAACTTCCTACAGACCAGGTATGAATGATGCCTGACTGGACATACAAAACTCACAAGTTCCTGGCTCTCACGGCTCCTCTGAAGAGGGTTAGTCCAAGAAGGAGGGGCATCGCGAGGGGCGTCGAGGGACGGGGGACTGTGCCTCACTGCCCTCGCCTTCTTCTAGAAAGCCGTCTTCAACCGAGTCGAGAGAGCCGGGAACTTGTGAGGTGTGCATGTCCTGGTGGGACAAAAACAAACAAACAAACAAACAAACAAACAAACAAACAAACAAACAAACATACATACATACATACATACATACATACATACATACATACATCCTACTATTAAAAAAGTAATAAAGTTAGGGTCCCTTTACAATGTCAGAAGGAGGGAGGCACTAAGGCACCGCCTTCCGCCCCTCGACGCCCTCGCGGTGCCACCTCCTTCTGACAGGAACTTCCTACAGACCAGGTATGAATGATGCCTGACTGGACATACAAAACTCACAAGTTCCTGGCTCTCACGGCTCCTCTGAAGAGGGTTAGTCCAAGAAGGAGGGGCATCGCGAGGGGCGTCGAGGGACGGGGGACTGTGCCTCACTGCCCTCGCCTTCTTCTAGAAAGCCGTCTTCAACCGAGTCGAGAGAGCCGGGAACTTGTGAGGTGTGCATGTCCTGGTGGGACAAAAAACAAACAAACAAACAAACAAACAAACAAACAAACAAACAAACAAACAAACAAACATACATACATACATACATACATACATACATCCTACTATTAAAAAAGTAATAAAGTTAGGGTCCCTTTACAATGTCAGAAGGAGGGAGGCACTAAGGCACCGCCTTCCGCCCCTCGACGCCCTCGCGGTGCCACCTCCTTCTGACAGGAACTTCCTACAGACCAGGTATGAATGATGCCTGACTGGACATACAAAACTCACAAGTTCCTGGCTCTCACGGCTCCTCTGAAGAGGGTTAGTCCAAGAAGGAGGGGCATCGCGAGGGGCGTCGAGGGACGGGGGACTGTGCCTCACTGCCCTCGCCTTCTTCTAGAAAGCCGTCTTCAACCGAGTCGAGAGAGCCGGGAACTTGTGAGGTGTGCATGTCCTGGTGGGACAAAAAAAAAACAAACAAACAAACAAACAAACAAACAAACAAACAAAAACATAAATAATACATACATACATACATACATACATACATACATACATACATCCTACTATTAAAAAAGTAATAAAGTTAGGGTCCCTTTACAATGTCAGAAGGAGGGAGGCACTAAGGCACCG
>NW_027490059.1:15000-20000 GCF_041146795.1 Maylandia zebra | reverse complement strand
CTTTACAATGTCAGAAGGAGGGAGGCACTAAGGCACCGCCTTCCGCCCCTCGACGCCCTCGCGGTGCCACCTCCTTCTGACAGGAACTTCCTACAGACCAGGTATGAATGATGCCTGACTGGACATACAAAACTCACAAGTTCCTGGCTCTCACGGCTCCTCTGAAGAGGGTTAGTCCAAGAAGGAGGGGCATCGCGAGGGGCGTCGAGGGACGGGGGACTGTGCCTCACTGCCTCACTGCCCTCGCCTTCTTCTAGAAAGCCGTCTTCAACCGAGTCGAGAGAGCCGGGAACTTGTGAGGTGTGCATGTCCTGGTGGGACAAAAAACAAACAAACAAACAAACAAACAAACAAACAAACAAACAAACAAACAAACATACATACATACATACATACATACATACATCCTACTATTAAAAAAGTAATAAAGTTAGGGTCCCTTTACAATGTCAGAAGGAGGGAGGCACTAAGGCACCGCCTTCCGCCCCTCGACGCCCTCGCGGTGCCACCTCCTTCTGACAGGAACTTCCTACAGACCAGGTATGAATGATGCCTGACTGGACATACAAAACTCACAAGTTCCTGGCTCTCACGGCTCCTCTGAAGAGGGTTAGTCCAAGAAGGAGGGGCATCGCGAGGGGCGTCGAGGGACGGGGGACTGTGCCTCACTGCCCTCGCCTTCTTCTAGAAAGCCGTCTTCAACCGAGTCGAGAGAGCCGGGAACTTGTGAGGTGTGCATGTCCTGGTGGGACAAAAAACAAACAAACAAACAAACAAACAAACAAACATACATACATACATACATACATACATACATACATCCTACTATTAAAAAAGTAATAAAGTTAGGGTCCCTTTACAATGTCAGAAGGAGGGAGGCACTAAGGCACCGCCTTCCGCCCCTCGACGCCCTCGCGGTGCCACCTCCTTCTGACAGGAACTTCCTACAGACCAGGTATGAATGATGCCTGACTGGACATACAAAACTCACAAGTTCCTGGCTCTCACGGCTCCTCTGAAGAGGGTTAGTCCAAGAAGGAGGGGCATCGCGAGGGGCGTCGAGGGACGGGGGACTGTGCCTCACTGCCCTCGCCTTCTTCTAGAAAGCCGTCTTCAACCGAGTCGAGAGAGCCGGGAACTTGTGAGGTGTGCATGTCCTGGTGGGACAAAAAACAAACAAACAAACAAACAAACAAACAAACAAACAAACAAACAAACAAACATACATACATACATACATACATACATACATCCTACTATTAAAAAAGTAATAAAGTTAGGGTCCCTTTACAATGTCAGAAGGAGGGAGGCACTAAGGCACCGCCTTCCGCCCCTCGACGCCCTCGCGGTGCCACCTCCTTCTGACAGGAACTTCCTACAGACCAGGTATGAATGATGCCTGACTGGACATACAAAACTCACAAGTTCCTGGCTCTCACGGCTCCTCTGAAGAGGGTTAGTCCAAGAAGGAGGGGCATCGCGAGGGGCGTCGAGGGACGGGGGACTGTGCCTCACTGCCCTCGCCTTCTTCTAGAAAGCCGTCTTCAACCGAGTCGAGAGAGCCGGGAACTTGTGAGGTGTGCATGTCCTGGTGGGACAAAAAACAAACAAACAAACAAACAAACAAACAAACAAACAAACAAACAAACAAACATACATACATACATACATACATACATACATACATACATACATACATAAATCCTACTATTAAAAAAGTAATAAAGTTAGGGTCCCTTTACAATGTCAGAAGGAGGGAGGCACTAAGGCACCGCCTTCCGCCCCTCGACGCCCTCGCGGTGCCACCTCCTTCTGACAGGAACTTCCTACAGACCAGGTATGAATGATGCCTGACTGGACATACAAAACTCACAAGTTCCTGGCTCTCACGGCTCCTCTGAAGAGGGTTAGTCCAAGAAGGAGGGGCATCGCGAGGGGCGTCGAGGGACGGGGGACTGTGCCTCACTGCCCTCGCCTTCTTCTAGAAAGCCGTCTTCAACCGAGTCGAGAGAGCCGGGAACTTGTGAGGTGTGCATGTCCTGGTGGGACAAAAAACAAACAAACAACACAAACAAACAAACAAACAAACAAACAAACAAACAAACATACATACATACATACATACATACATACATCCTACTATTAAAAAAGTAATAAAGTTAGGGTCCCTTTACAATGTCAGAAGGAGGGAGGCACTAAGGCACCGCCTTCCGCCCCTCGACGCCCTCGCGGTGCCACCTCCTTCTGACAGGAACTTCCTACAGACCAGGTATGAATGATGCCTGACTGGACATACAAAAACTCACAAGTTCCTGGCTCTCACGGCTCCTCTGAAGAGGGTTAGTCCAAGAAGGAGGGGCATCGCGAGGGGCGTCGAGGGACGGGGGACTGTGCCTCACTGCCCTCGCCTTCTTCTAGAAAGCCGTCTTCAACCGAGTCGAGAGAGCCGGGAACTTGTGAGGTGTGCATGTCCTGGTGGGACAAAAAACAAACAAACAAACAAACAAACAAACAAACAAACAAACAAACAATACATACATACATACATACATACATACATACATACATACATACATACATACATACATACCATCCTACTATTAAAAAAGTAATAAAGTTAGGGTCCCTTTACAATGTCAGAAGGAGGGAGGCACTAAGGCACCGCCTTCCGCCCCTCGACGCCCTCGCGGTGCCACCTCCTTCTGACAGGAACTTCCTACAGACCAGGTATGAATGATGCCTGACTGGACATACAAAACTCACAAGTTCCTGGCTCTCACGGCTCCTCTGAAGAGGGTTAGTCCAAGAAGGAGGGGCATCGCGAGGGGCGTCGAGGGACGGGGGACTGTGCCTCACTGCCCTCGCCTTCTTCTAGAAAGCCGTCTTCAACCGAGTCGAGAGAGCCGGGAACTTGTGAGGTGTGCATGTCCTGGTGGGACAAAAAACAAACAAACAAACAAACAAACAAACAAACAAACAAACATACATACATACATACATACATCCTACTATTAAAAAAGTAATAAAGTTAGGGTCCCTTTACAATGTCAGAAGGAGGGAGGCACTAAGGCACCGCCTTCCGCCCTCGACGCCCTCGCGGTGCCACCTCCTTCTGACAGGAACTTCCTACAGACCAGGTATGAATGATGCCTGACTGGACATACAAAACTCACAAGTTCCTGGCTCTCACGGCTCCTCTGAAGAGGGTTAGTCCAAGAAGGAGGGGCATCGCGAAGGGCGTCGAGGGACGGGGGACTGTGCCTCACTGCCCTCGCCTTCTTCTAGAAAGCCGTCTTCAACCGAGTCGAGAGAGCCGGGAACTTGTGAGGTGTGCATGTCCTGGTGGGACAAAAAACAAACAAACAAACAAACAAACAAACAAACAAACAAACAAACAAACAAACAAACAAACATACATACATACATACATACATCCTACTATTAAAAAAGTAATAAAGTTAGGGTCCCTTTACAATGTCAGAAGGAGGGAGGCACTAAGGCACCGCCTTCTGCCCCTCGACGCCCTCGCGGTGCCACCTCCTTCTGACAGGAACTTCCTACAGACCAGGTATGAATGATGCCTGACTGGACATACAAAACTCACAAGTTCCTGGCTCTCACGGCTCCTCTGAAGAGGGTTAGTCCAAGAAGGAGGGGCATCACGAGGGGCGTCGAGGGACGGGGGACTGTGCCTCACTGCCCTCGCCTTCTTCTAGAAAGCCGTCTTCAACCGAGTCGAGAGAGCCGGGAACTTGTGAGGTGTGCATGTCCTGGTGGGACAAAAAACAAACAAACAAACAAACAAACAAACAAACAAACAAACAAACATACATACATACATACATACATACATACATCCTACTATTAAAAAAGTAATAAAGTTAGGGTCCCTTTACAATGTCAGAAGGAGGGAGGCACTAAGGCACCGCCTTCCGCCCCTCGACGCCCTCGCGGTGCCACCTCCTTCTGACAGGAACTTCCTACAGACCAGGTATGAATGATGCCTGACTGGACATACAAAACTCACAAGTTCCTGGCTCTCACGGCTCCTCTGAAGAGGGTTAGTCCAAGAAGGAGGGGCATCGCGAGGGGCGTCGAGGGACGGGGGACTGTGCCTCACTGCCCTCGCCTTCTTCTAGAAAGCCGTCTTCAACCGAGTCGAGAGAGCCGGGAACTTGTGAGGTGTGCATGTCCTGGTGGGACAAAAAACAAACAAACACAAACAAACAAACAAACAAACAAACAAACAAACAAACAAACAAACAAACATACATACATACATACATACATACATACATACATACATACATACATACATCCTACTATTAAAAAAGTAATAAAGTTAGGGTCCCTTTACAATGTCAGAAGGAGGGAGGCACTAAGGCACCGCCTTCCGCCCCTCGACGCCCTCGCGGTGCCACCTCCTTCTGACAGGAACTTCCTACAGACCAGGTATGAATGATGCCTGACTGGACATACAAAACTCACAAGTTCCTGGCTCTCACGGCTCCTCTGAAGAGGGTTAGTCCAAGAAGGAGGGGCATCGCGAGGGGCGTCGAGGGACGGGGGACTGTGCCTCACTGCCCTCGCCTTCTTCTAGAAAGCCGTCTTCAACCGAGTCGAGAGAGCCGGGAACTTGTGAGGTGTGCATGTCCTGGTGGGACAAAAAACAAACAAACAAACACACAAACAAACAAACAAACAAACAAACAAACAAAACATACATACATACATACATACATACATACATACATCCTACTATTAAAAAAAGTAATAAAGTTAGGGTCCCTTTACAATGTCAGAAGGAGGGAGGCACTAAGGCACCGCCTTCCGCCCCTCGACGCCCTCGCGGTGCCACCTCCTTCTGACAGGAACTTCCTACAGACCAGGTATGAATGATGCCTGACTGGACATACAAAACTCACAAGTTCCTGGCTCTCACGGCTCCTCTGAAGAGGGTTAGTCCAAGAAGGAGGGGCATCGCGAGGGGCGTCGAGGGA
>NW_027490059.1:0-2500 GCF_041146795.1 Maylandia zebra | reverse complement strand
TTCCTACAGACCAGGTATGAATGATGCCTGACTGGACATACAAAACTCACAAGTTCCTGGCTCTCACGGCTCCTCTGAAGAGGGTTAGTCCAAGAAGGAGGGGCATCGCGAGGGGCGTCGAGGGACGGGGGACTGTGCCTCACTGCCCTCGCCTTCTTCTAGAAAGCCGTCTTCAACCGAGTCGAGAGAGCCGGGAACTTGTGAGGTGTGCATGTCCTGGTGGGACAAAAAACAAACAAACAAACAAACAAACAAACAAACAAACAAACAAACAAACAAACAAACAAACATACATACATTACATACATACATACATACATACATACATACATACATACATACATACATACATACATCCTACTATTAAAAAAGTAATAAAGTTAGGGTCCCTTTACAATGTCAGAAGGAGGGAGGCACTAAGGCACCGCCTTCCGCCCCTCGACGCCCTCGCGGTGCCACCTCCTTCTGACAGGAACTTCCTACAGACCAGGTATGAATGATGCCTGACTGGACATACAAAACTCACAAGTTCCTGGCTCTCACGGCTCCTCTGAAGAGGGTTAGTCCAAGAAGGAGGGGCATCGCGAGGGGCGTCGAGGGACGGGGGACTGTGCCTCACTGCCCTCGCCTTCTTCTAGAAAGCCGTCTTCAACCGAGTCGAGAGAGCCGGGAACTTGTGAGGTGTGCATGTCCTGGTGGGACAAAAAACAAACAAACAAACAAACAAACAAACAAACAAACAAACAAACAAACAAACATACATACATACATACATACATACATACATACATCCTACTATTAAAAAAGTAATAAAGTTAGGGTCCCTTTACAATGTCAGAAGGAGGGAGGCACTAAGGCACCGCCTTCCGCCCCTCGACGCCCTCGCGGTGCCACCTCCTTCTGACAGGAACTTCCTACAGACCAGGTATGAATGATGCCTGACTGGACATACAAAACTCACAAGTTCCTGGCTCTCACGGCTCCTCTGAAGAGGGTTAGTCCAAGAAGGAGGGGCATCGCGAGGGGCGTCGAGGGACGGGGGACTGTGCCTCACTGCCCTCGCCTTCTTCTAGAAAGCCGTCTTCAACCGAGTCGAGAGAGCCGGGAACTTGTGAGGTGTGCATGTCCTGGTGGGACAAAAAACAAACAAACAAACAAACAAACAAACAAACAAACAAACAAACAAACATACATACATACATACATACATACATACATACATCCTACTATTAAAAAAGTAATAAAGTTAGGGTCCCTTTACAATGTCAGAAGGAGGGAGGCACTAAGGCACCGCCTTCCGCCCCTCGACGCCCTCGCGGTGCCACCTCCTTCTGACAGGAACTTCCTACAGACCAGGTATGAATGATGCCTGACTGGACATACAAAACTCACAAGTTCCTGGCTCTCACGGCTCCTCTGAAGAGGGTTAGTCCAAGAAGGAGGGGCATCGCGAGGGGCGTCGAGGGACGGGGACTGTGCCTCACTGCCCTCGCCTTCTTCTAGAAAGCCGTCTTCAACCGAGTCGAGAGAGCCGGGAACTTGTGAGGTGTGCATGTCCTGGTGGGACAAAAAACAAAACAAACAAACAAACAAACAAACAAACAAACAAACAAACAAACATACATACATACATACATACATACATACATACATACATACATACATACATACATACATACATACATACCATACATCCTACTATTAAAAAAGTAATAAAGTTAGGGTCCCTTTACAATGTCAGAAGGAGGGAGGCACTAAGGCACCGCCTTCCGCCCCTCGACGCCCTCGCGGTGCCACCTCCTTCTGACAGGAACTTCCTACAGACCAGGTATGAATGATGCCTGACTGGACATACAAAACTCACAAGTTCCTGGCTCTCACGGCTCCTCTGAAGAGGGTTAGTCCAAGAAGGAGGGGCATCGCGAGGGGCGTCGAGGGACGGGGGACTGTGCCTCACTGCCCTCGCCTTCTTCTAGAAAGCCGTCTTCAACCGAGTCGAGAGAGCCGGGAACTTGTGAGGTGTGCATGTCCTGACATACATACATTTACATACATCCTACTATTAAAAAAGTAATAAAGTTAGGGTCCCTTTACAATGTCAGAAGGAGGGAGGCACTAAGGCACCGCCTAGGCATCGCGAGGGGCGTCGAGGGACGGGGGACTGTGCCTCACTGCCCTCGCCTTCTTCTAGAAAGCCGTCTTCAACCGAGTCGAGAGAAAAACAACCAACATACATACATACATACATACATACATACATACATACATACATACATACATACATACATACATACATCCTACTATTAAAAAAGTAATAAAGTTAGGGTCCCTTTACAATGTCAGAAGGAGGGAGGCACTAAGGCACCGCCTTCCGCCATACAAAACTCACAAGTTCCTGGCTCTCACGGCTCCTCTGAAGAGGGTTAGTCCAAGAAGGAGGGGCATCGCGAGGGGCGTCGAGGAAGCCGTCTTCAACCGAGTCGAGAGAGCCGGGAACTAT
>NW_027490058.1:300000-421255 GCF_041146795.1 Maylandia zebra | reverse complement strand
TATCACTTGTGTCACTGAGCCAACTTATTTCAGGTCTGAAATGTTGTTTGAATCATGCTCCAAGACAGAAGATGTGTTTAGCTCCCCAAGAAGGGCAACTAAGGACAATTTGGACTATGTTAAGGGCTTAGAGACTTTAAGGTCTTTGTCTGTTGTTGCTCCTCTGCTTGCACCTGACAAAGTCAATATCTGGAACTTTGGGCTCACTCCCAGGGTGGCTGTGGCGTTGCCTGACCTCTCACCTGCGTCTGATCTCCAGGTAGAGGCAGGGGTCACCCAGCCAGCACCTGAGCTAGTTCTCACCACTGGGGTCAGGGCAGCCGTAGGTCAGCCATATCCTGCACCTGCATCTGCACCTCAGGTGGGAATGGCTGCCGTCCGGTTTGTTCCTACACCCAGGTTGGTTCCCAAGCTTATGCCAGTCAGTGCACAGCTGAGCTCCGCACCCAGCCTAGGCACTCGGGTGGGAGCGGTTGACGCTCTGCAGGCGCCTGCACCAACTGATGCTTCCATTATAGGCCCCAGGGTCTCATCACCGCCGCAATGGCCTCATGCCTCGTCCGCTGGAGGGCCCGAGGAGCCCGTTCAGCCTCACGCCACGTCAGCTGGAGGGCCCGAGGAGCCCGTTCAGCCTCACGCCACGTCAGCTGGAGGGCCCGAGGAGCCCGTTCAGCCTCACGCCACGTCCGCTGGAGGGTCCGAGGGGCCCGTTCAGCCTCCTGTCTCCGCTGGAGGGTCCGAGGGGCCCGTTCAGCCTCCTGTCTCCGCTGGAGGGTCCGAGGGGCCCGTTCAGCCCCCTGTCTCCGCTGGAGGGTCCGAGGGGCCCGTTCAGCCTCCTGTCTCCGCTGAAGGGCCCGAGGAGCCCATCCGGCCTCATGCCACCGCTGGAGGGCCCGAGCCGCCCGTCCAGCCACCTTCTGCTTCTGCTCCTCCTGGTCCAGCTCTGTGCCTGTGCTTCGTCTGCTGCAGCTCCAGCCTGTGCTTCGTCTGCTGCAGCTCCAGCCTGTGCTTCGTCTGGCCCAGCCTCAGAGTCTTTATCCTCCGTCCTGGTCCCCCGCCTCCCGCCCTGGGTGGGTTGTTTTCTGTTTTTGTTTTGTTTCTCGGGTTTGGGCTGTCGGGAGCCAGCCCTTTAGGGGGGGGTGATGTCATGGTCCTGGGCCATGTGGGCCCAGTATTCTTAGTTTTCATGTATTTTTGTATTTTGTTCTTTATTTAGGCCATGCTTCCTGGGTTGATCTGTTACGTTGTTCCTTATGTGTTTTCCCTTCGTGACTCTTACCCCCTGTGTGCCCCTCTGTGTATTTATGAGCCCTCGTCTCTCTTTGTGTTTTATTCTATGTTTTTCCCCAGCCCGTTATGTCTGCGTTCTCCCCGTGCTCTCTCTCTCCTCCTGTTTGAACCTCTGTGTACTTCCTGTTTTACTTTGCCCATCTCCCATCAGTGTTACGTTCACTCCTGCCGTGTCTTGTTATGATTATCAGTGTCACCTGTGTTCCCCGTGTGCATCCACTTCCCCTGATCATCCCTCATGTGTATTTAGTCTCTGTGTTTCATACAGTCTGTGTCGCGTCGTCTGTGTTCCCACCCTCCATGTTTCCATGCCCGGTCTGTTGTATTCATAGCCTTACCTTAGTTCATTCCCAGTTTAGGTTTCTGTTTAGTTATTGCTTTTGAGCTGCCCTTATTCTTGTTTGTTTCTCTTGCGTTACCAGCCACAATAAAAGGCTCGCTTTTGTTTAAAGTTTACTCCCGTGTCACTCGTGTCCGCACCTGAGTCCTCCACGCACTCTCCACACGGTCTGTCACAGCGGACCGTGACATTCTGTACATTCTACTTCCGTTGTTTTCATTCAAACTCTGTTCTGTACATTCTAATTCCGTTGTTTTCATTCAAACTCTATTCTGTACATTCTAATTCCGTTGTTTTCATTCAAACTCTATTCTGTACATTCTAATTCCGTTTTTTTCATTCAAACTCTATTCTGTACATTTCAGTTCTGTTGTTTTGATTCAAATTCCATTGTTTTTATTCAAACTCTGTTTTGTACATTCTACTTCCGTTTTTCATTCAAACTCTGTTCTGTACATTCTAATTCTGTTGTTTTCATTCAAACTCTGTTCTGTACATTCTAATTCCGTTGTTTTCATTCAAAATCTGTTCTGTACATTCTAATTCCGTTGTTTTCATTCAAACTCTGTTTTTTACTTTCTACTTCCGTTGTTTACTTTCAAACTCTGTTCTGTACATTCTAATTCCGTTTTTTTCATTCAAACTCTGTTCTGTACATTCTAATTCCGTTGTTTTCATTCTAATTCTGTTGTTTGTTTTAATATTCCATTGTTTTCATTCTAATTCTGTTGTTTTCATTCAAATTCCATTGTTTTGATTCAAATTCAGTTCTGTTCATTCTAATTTCGTTGTTTTCATTCAAATTCCGTTTTTTTCATTCAAACTCTGTTCTATACATTTCAATTCTGTTGTTTTGATTCAAATTCCATTGTTTTCTTTCAAATTCTGTTCTCTACATTCTAATTCCGTTGTTTTCATTCAAACTCTGTTCTGTACATTCTAATTCCGTTGTTTTCATTCAAACTCTGTTCTGTACATTCTAATTCCGTTGTTTTCATTCAAACTCTGTTCTGTACATTCTAATTCCGTTGTTTTCATTCAAACTCTGTTCTGTACATTCTAATTCCTTTGATATCATTCAAACTCTGTTCTGTAAATTCTAATTCTGTTGTTTTCATTCAAATTCTGTTCTGTACATTCAAATTCTCTTGTTTTAATTCAAATTCCATTGTTTTGATTCAAATTCAGTTCTGTTCATTCTAATTCTGTTGTTTTTCCATTGAACTGAATTTGAATCAAAACAATGGTATTTGAATGAAAACAACAGAATTAGAATGAAAACAATGGACTATTAACACATTCTAATTCCGTTGTTGTCATTCAAACTCTGTTCTGTACATTCTAATTCCGTTGTTTTCATTCAAACTCTA
This sequence comes from Maylandia zebra, assembly GCF_041146795.1. Taxonomy (NCBI): domain Eukaryota; kingdom Metazoa; phylum Chordata; class Actinopteri; order Cichliformes; family Cichlidae; genus Maylandia; species Maylandia zebra. The sequence goes on along the minus strand of NW_027490058.1, from coordinate 418,255 downwards.
TTCTGTACATTCTAATTCCGTTGTTTTCATTCAAACTCTGTTCTGTACATTCTAATTCCGTTTTTTTCATTCAAACTCTGTTCTGTACATTTCTATTCTGTTGTTTTGATTCAAATTCCATTGTTTTTATTCAAACTCTGTTTTTTACTTTCTACTTCCGTTTTTCATTCAAACTCTGTTCTGTATATTCTAATTCTGTTGTTTTCATTCAAAGTCTGTTCTGTACATTCTAATTCCGTTGTTTTCATTCAAACTCTGTTCTGTACATTCTAATTCCGTTTTTTTCATTCAAACTCTGTTCTGTACATTTCAATTCTGTTGTTTTGATTCAAATTCCATTGTTTTCTTTCAAATTCTGTTCTCTACATTCTAATTCCGTTGTTTTCATTCAAACTGTCATGGTCCCTGTGCCTCACCAGCTGATTCTGTATTAGGCAACATGTTTTCTCTCTTTCTCTCTCTCCTGCCGGGGCGATGCTCATTATGGGCTCCCGCCCCTGGCCCACGCACCTGCTGCCGATCGGGATAATCACAAGGCCGATTTAAGACAGCAGCACTGTGTTACTCGTCGCTGGATCGTTGAGTTATCAGCGTCAGTCGCTCAGTAGATTGTAAATAAGGATCTGTGAGTTCGTTCCGTCTGTTCGCCTCTAACTATAATCTCTGTGTACAGATCTATCCCGGACCTTTCCCTGCCTGCCTGTCATCCCGTGGACGAGTGAGTGGATGGTGTTTCCCCAGTGTGGGGAGTGAAGAGAGAGAGCCTTTGGAGGACGTCAGATTCCCGTCTTTTCCCTCACATACCCCGGAACCCTGGACCCCCCTCCCCTCCCTCCAGCACTTTGTAAATAGCATCACCTGGTGTCGTTGTGTAAATAAAATCTGTAAATCCTGTTAGGAGTCCCGGTCTGCGCCTGAGTCCGTTAACTGAAACCTGACACAAACTCTTTTCTGTATATTCTAATCAGTTGTTTTCATTCAAAGTCTGTTCTGTACATTCTAATTCCGTTGTTTTCATTCAAACTCTGTTCTGTATATTCTAATTCCCTTGTTTTCATTCAAACTCTGTTCTGTACATTCTAATTCCGTTGTTTTCATTCAAACTCTGTTCTGTACATTCTACTTCTGTTTTTTTTCATTCAAATTCTGTTCTGTACATTCTAATTCCGTTGTTTTCATTCAAACTCTGTTCTGTACATTCTAATTCCGTTGTTTTCATTCAAAGTCTGTTCTGTACATTCTAAATCCGTTGTTTTCATTCAAACTCTGTTCTGTACATTCTAATTCCGTTGTTTTCATTCAAACTCTGTTCTGTACATTTCAATTCAGTTTTTTTATTCTAATTCCATTGTTTTCATTAAAAACTCTGTTCTGTACATTCAAATTCTGTTGTTTTCATTCAAAGTCTGTTCTGTACATTCTAATTCCGTTGTTTTCATTCAAACTCTGTTCTGTATATTCTAATTCCCTTGTTTTCATTCAAACTCTGTTCTGTACATTCTAATTCCGTTGTTTTCATTCAAACTCTGTTCTGTACATTCTACTTCTGTTTTTTTTCATTCAGATTCTGTTCTGTACATTCTAATTCCGTTGTTTTCATTCAAACTCTGTTCTGTACATTCTAATTCCGTTGTTTTCATTCAAAGTCTGTTCTGTACATTCTAAATCCGTTGTTTTCATTCAAACTCTGTTCTGTACATTCTAATTCCGTTGTTTTCATTCAAACTCTGTTCTGTACATTTCAATTCAGTTTTTTTATTCTAATTCCATTGTTTTCATTAAAAACTCTGTTCTGTACATTCAAATTCTGTTGTTTTCATTCAAACTCTGTTCTGTACATTCTAATTCCGTTGTTTTCATTCAAACTCTGTTCTGTACATTTCAATTCTGTTTTTTTTTTTATTTTAATTCCGTTGTTTTCATTCAAACTCTGTTTTGTACATTCTAATTCCGTTTTTTTCATTCAAACTCTGTTCTGTACATTTCTATTCTGTTATTTTGATTCAAATTCCATTGTTTTTATTCAAACTCTGTTTTGTACATTCTACTTCCGTTTTTCATTCAAACTCTGTTCTGTATATTCTAATTCTGTTGTTTTCATTCAAAGTCTGTTCTGTACATTCTAATTCCATTGTTTTCATTCAAACTCTGTTTTGTACATTCTTATTCCGTTTTTTTCATTCAAACTCTGTTCTGTACATTTCTATTCTGTTGTTTTGATTCAAATTCCATTGTTTTTATTCAAACTCTGTTTTGTACATTCTACTTCCGTTTTTCATTCAAACTCTTTTCTGTATATTCTAATTCTGTTGTTTTCATTCAAAGTCTGTTCTGTACATTCTAATTCCGTTGTTTTCATTCAAACTCTGTTCTGTATATTCTAATTCCCTTGTTTTCATTCAAACTCTGTTCTGTACATTCTAATTCCGTTGTTTTCATTCAAAGTCTGTTCTGTACATTCTAATTCCGTTTTTTTTCATTCAAACTCTGTTCTGTATGTTCTAATTCCCTTGTTTTCATTCAAACTCTGTTCTGTACATTCTAATTCCGTTGTTTTCATTCAAATTCCATTGTTTTGATTCAAATTCAGTTCTGTTCATTCTAATTATGTTGTTTTGATTCAAATTCCATTGTTTTTCCATTGAACTGAATTTGAATCAAAACAATGGAATTTGAATGACAACAACAGAATTAGAATGAAAACAATGGACTATTAATACATTCTAATTCCGTTGTTGTCATTCAAACTCTGTTCTGTACATTTCAATTCAGTTTTTTTTATTCTAATTCCATTGTTTTCATTCAAACTCTGTTCTGTACATTCTAATTCTGTTTTTTTCATTCAAACTCTGTTCTGTACATTCTAATTCCGTTTTTTTCATTCAAACTCTGTTCTGTACATTTCTATTCTGTTGTTTTGATTCAAATTCCATTGTTTTTATTCAAACTCTGTTTTGTACATTCTACTTCCGTTTTTCATTCAAACTCTGTTCTGTATATTCTAATTCTGTTGTTTTCATTCAAAGTCTGTTCTGTACATTCTAATTCCGTTGTTTTCATTCAAACTCTGTTCTGTACATTCTAATTCCGTTGTTTTCATTCAAACTCTATTCTGTACATTCTAATTCCGTTGTTTTCATTCAAACTCTGTTCTGTACATTTCAATTCTGTTTTTTTTTATTCTAATTCCGTTGTTTTCATTCAAACTCTGTTTTGTACATTCTAATTCCGTTTTTTTCATTCAAACTCTGTTCTGTACATTTCTATTCTGTTGTTTTGATTCAAATTCCATTGTTTTCATTCAAACTCTGTTTTGTACATTCTACATCCGTTTTTCATTCAAACTCTTTTCTGTATATTCTAATTCTGTTGTTTTCATTCAAAGTCTGTTCTGTATATTCTAATTCCCTTGTTTTCATTCAAACTCTGTTCTGTACATTCTAATTCCGTTGTTTTCATTCAAACTCTGTTCTGTATATTCTAATTCCCTTGTTTTCATTCAAACTCTGTTCTGTACATTCTAATTCCGTTGTTTTCATTCAAACTCTGTTCTGTACATTCTAATTCCGTTGTTTTCATTCAAACTCTATTCTGTACATTCAAATTCTGTTGTTTACATTCAAACTCTGTTCTGTACATTCTAATTCCGTTGTTTTCATTCAAAGTCTGTTCTGTACATTCTAATTCCGTTTTTTTTCATTCAAACTCTGTTCTGTATGTTCTAATTCCCTTGTTTTCATTCAAACTCTGTTCTGTACATTCTAATTCCGTTGTTTTCATTCAAATTCCATTGTTTTGATTCAAATTCAGTTCTGTTCATTCTAATTCTGTTGTTTTGATTCAAATTCCATTGTTTTTCCATTGAACTGAATTTGAATCAAAACAATGGAATTTGAATGAAATCAATGGACTATTAATACATTCTAATTCCGTTGTTGTCATTCAAACTCTGTTCTGTACATTTCAATTCAGTTTTTTTTATTCTAATTCCATTGTTTTCATTCAAACTCTGTTCTGTACATTCTAATTCCGTTTTTTTCATTCAAACTCTGTTCTGTACATTTCTATTCTGTTGTTTTGATTCAAATTCCATTGTTTTTATTCAAACTCTGTTTTGTACATTCTACTTCAGTTTTTCATTCAAACTCTGTTCTCTACATTCTAATTCTGTTGTTTTCATTCAAAGTCTGTTCTGTACATTCTAATTCCGTTGTTTTCATTCAAATTCCATTGTTTTGATTCAAATTCAGTTCTGTTCATTCTAATTCTGTTGTTTTGATTCAAATTCCATTGTTTTTCCATTGAACTGAATTTGAATCAAAACAATGGAATTTGAATGAAAACAACAGAATTAGAATGAAAACAATGGACTATTAATACATTCTAATTCCGTTGTTGTCATTCAAACTCTGTTCTGTACATTTCAATTCAGTTTTTTTTATTCTAATTCCATTGTTTTCATTCAAACTCTGTTCTGTACATTCTAATTCTGTTTTTTTCATTCAAACTCTGTTCTGTACATTCTAATTCCGTTTTTTTCATTCAAACTCTGTTCTGTACATTTCTATTCTGTTATTTTGATTCAAATTCCATTGTTTTTATTCAAACTCTGTTTTGTACATTCTACTTCCGTTTTTCATTCAAACTCTGTTCTGTATATTCTAATTCTGTTGTTTTCATTCAAAGTCTGTTCTGTACATTCTAATTCCATTGTTTTCATTCAAACTCTGTTTTGTACATTCTTATTCCGTTTTTTTCATTCAAACTCTGTTCTGTACATTTCTATTCTGTTGTTTTGATTCAAATTCCATTGTTTTTATTCAAATTCAGTTCTGTTCATTCTAATTCTGTTGTTTTGATTCAAATTCCATTGTTTTTCCATTGAACTGAATTTGAATCAAAACAATGGAATTTGAATGAAATCAATGGACTATTAATACATTCTAATTCCGTTGTTGTCATTCAAACTCTGTTCTGTACATTTCAATTCAGTTTTTTTTATTCTAATTCCATTGTTTTCATTCAAACTCTGTTCTGTACATTCTAATTCCGTTTTTTTCATTCAAACTCTGTTCTGTACATTTCTATTCTGTTGTTTTGATTCAAATTCCATTGTTTTTATTCAAACTCTGTTTTGTACATTCTACTTCAGTTTTTCATTCAAACTCTGTTCTGTATATTCTAATTCTGTTGTTTTCATTCAAAGTCTGTTCTGTACATTCTAATTCCGTTGTTTTCATTCAAATTCCATTGTTTTGATTCAAATTCAGTTCTGTTCATTCTAATTCTGTTGTTTTGATTCAAATTCCATTGTTTTTCCATTGAACTGAATTTGAATCAAAACAATGGAATTTGAATCAAAACAACAGAATTAGAATGAAGACAATGGACTATTAATACATTCTAATTCCGTTGTTGTCATTCAAACTCTGTTCTGTACATTTCAATTCAGTTTTTTTTATTCTAATTCCATTGTTTTCATTCAAACTCTGTTCTGTACATTCTAATTCTGTTTTTTTCATTCAAACTCTGTTTTGTACATTCTAATTCCGTTTTTTTCATTCAAACTCTGTTCTGTACATTTCTATTCTGTTATTTTGATTCAAATTCCATTGTTTTTATTCAAACTCTGTTTTGTACATTCTACTTCCGTTTTTCATTCAAACTCTGTTCTGTATATTCTAATTCTGTTGTTTTCATTCAAAGTCTGTTCTGTACATTCTAATTCCATTGTTTTCATTCAAACTCTGTTTTGTACATTCTTATTCCGTTTTTTTCATTCAAACTCTGTTCTGTACATTTCTATTCTGTTGTTTTGATTCAAATTCCATTGTTTTTATTCAAACTCTGTTTTGTACATTCTACTTCCGTTTTTCATTCAAACTCTTTTCTGTATATTCTAATTCTGTTGTTTTCATTCAAAGTCTGTTCTGTACATTCTAATTCCGTTGTTTTCATTCAAACTCTGTTCTGTATATTCTAATTCCCTTGTTTTCATTCAAACTCTGTTCTGTACATTCTAATTCCGTTGTTTTCATTCAAAGTCTGTTCTGTACATTCTAATTCCGTTTTTTTTCATTCAAACTCTGTTCTGTATGTTCTAATTCCCTTGTTTTCATTCAAACTCTGTTCTGTACATTCTAATTCCGTTGTTTTCATTCAAATTCCATTGTTTTGATTCAAATTCAGTTCTGTTCATTCTAATTCTGTTGTTTTGATTCAAATTCCATTGTTTTTCCATTGAACTGAATTTGAATCAAAACAATGGAATTTGAATCAAAACAACAGAATTAGAATGAAAACAATGGACTATTAATACATTCTAATTCCGTTGTTGTCATTCAAACTCTGTTCTGTACATTTCAATTCAGTTTTTTTTATTCTAATTCCATTGTTTTCATTCAAACTCTGTTCTGTACATTCTAATTCTGTTTTTTTCATTCAAACTCTGTTCTGTACATTCTAATTCCGTTTTTTTTCATTCAAACTCTGTTCTGTACATTTCTATTCTGTTGTTTTCATTCAAATTCCATTGTTTTTATTCAAACTCTGTTTTGTACATTCTACTTCCGTTTTTCATTCAAACTCTGTTCTGTATATTCTAATTCTGTTGTTTTCATTCAAAGTCTGTTCTGTACATTCTAATTCCGTTGTTTTCATTCAAACTCTGTTCTGTACATTCTAATTCCGTTGTTTTCATTCAAACTCTATTCTGTACATTCTAATTCCCTTGTTTTCATTCAAACTCTGTTCTGTACATTTCAATTCTGTTTTTTTTTTATTCTAATTCCGTTGTTTTCATTCAAACTCTGTTTTGTACATTCTAATTCCATTGTTTTCATTCAAACTCTATTCTGTACATTCTAATTCCGTTGTTTTCATTCAAATTCTGTTCTGTACATTCTAATTCCGTTGTTTTCATTCAAATTCCATTGTTTTGATTCAAATTCAGTTCTGTTCATTCTAATTCTGTTGTTTTGATTCAAATTCCATTGTTTTTCCATGAACTGAATTTGAATCAAAACAATGGAATTTGAATGAAAACAACAGAATTAGAATGAAAACAATGGACTATTAATACATTCTAATTCCGTTGTTGTCATTCAAACTCTGTTCTGTACATTTCAATTCAGTTTTTTTTTATTCTAATTCCATTGTTTTCATTCAAACTCTGTTCTGTACATTCTAATTCTGTTTTTTTCATTCAAACTCTGTTCTGTACAATCTAATTCCGTTTTTTTCATTCAAACTCTGTTCTGTACATTTCTATTCTGTTGTTTTGATTCAAATTCCATTGTTTTTATTCAAACTCTGTTTTGTACATTCTACTTCCGTTTTTCATTCAAACTCTGTTCTGTATATTCTAATTCTGTTGTTTTCATTCAAAGTCTGTTCTGTACATTCTAATTCCGTTGTTTTCATTCAAACTCTGTTCTGTACATTCTAATTCCGTTGTTTTCATTCAAACTCTATTCTGTACATTCTAATTCCGTTGTTTTCATTCAAACTCTGTTCTGTACATTCTAATTCCGTTGTTTTCATTCAAACTCTATTCTGTACATTCAAATTCTGTTGTTTACATTCAAACTCTGTTCTGTACATTTCTATTCTGTTGTTTTGATTCAAATTCCATTGTTTTTATTCAAACTCTGTTTTGTACATTCTACTTCAGTTTTTCATTCAAACTCTGTTCTCTATATTCTAATTCTGTTGTTTTCATTCAAAGTCTGTTCTGTACATTCTAATTCCGTTGTTTTCATTCAAATTCCATTGTTTTGATTCAAATTCAGTTCTGTTCATTCTAATTCTGTTGTTTTGATTCAAATTCCATTGTTTTTCCATTGAACTGAATTTGAATCAAAACAATGGAATTTGAATCAAAACAACAGAATTAGAATGAAGACAATGGACTATTAATACATTCTAATTCCGTTGTTGTCATTCAAACTCTGTTCTGTACATTTCAATTCAGTTTTTTTTATTCTAATTCCATTGTTTTCATTCAAACTCTGTTCTGTACATTCTAATTCTGTTTTTTTCATTCAAACTCTGTTTTGTACATTCTAATTCCGTTTTTTTCATTCAAACTCTGTTCTGTACATTTCTATTCTGTTATTTTGATTCAAATTCCATTGTTTTTATTCAAACTCTGTTTTGTACATTCTACTTCCGTTTTTCATTCAAACTCTGTTCTGTATATTCTAATTCTGTTGTTTTCATTCAAAGTCTGTTCTGTACATTCTAATTCCATTGTTTTCATTCAAACTCTGTTTTGTACATTCTTATTCCGTTTTTTTCATTCAAACTCTGTTCTGTACATTTCTATTCTGTTGTTTTGATTCAAATTCCATTGTTTTTATTCAAACTCTGTTTTGTACATTCTACTTCCGTTTTTCATTCAAACTCTTTTCTGTATATTCTAATTCTGTTGTTTTCATTCAAAGTCTGTTCTGTACATTCTAATTCCGTTGTTTTCATTCAAACTCTGTTCTGTATATTCTAATTCCCTTGTTTTCATTCAAACTCTGTTCTGTACATTCTAATTCCGTTGTTTTCATTCAAAGTCTGTTCTGTACATTCTAATTCCGTTTTTTTTCATTCAAACTCTGTTCTGTATGTTCTAATTCCCTTGTTTTCATTCAAACTCTGTTCTGTACATTCTAATTCCGTTGTTTTCATTCAAATTCCATTGTTTTGATTCAAATTCAGTTCTGTTCATTCTAATTCTGTTGTTTTGATTCAAATTCCATTGTTTTTCCATTGAACTGAATTTGAATCAAAACAATGGAATTTGAATGAAATCAATGGACTATTAATACATTCTAATTCCGTTGTTGTCATTCAAACTCTGTTCTGTACATTTCAATTCAGTTTTTTTTATTCTAATTCCATTGTTTTCATTCAAACTCTGTTCTGTACATTCTAATTCCGTTTTTTTCATTCAAACTCTGTTCTGTACATTTCTATTCTGTTGTTTTGATTCAAATTCCATTGTTTTTATTCAAACTCTGTTTTGTACATTCTACTTCAGTTTTTCATTCAAACTCTGTTCTGTATATTCTAATTCTGTTGTTTTCATTCAAAGTCTGTTCTGTACATTCTAATTCCGTTGTTTTCATTCAAATTCCATTGTTTTGATTCAAATTCAGTTCTGTTCATTCTAATTCTGTTGTTTTGATTCAAATTCCATTGTTTTTCCATTGAACTGAATTTGAATCAAAACAATGGAATTTGAATCAAAACAACAGAATTAGAATGAAAACAATGGACTATTAATACATTCTAATTCCGTTGTTGTCATTCAAACTCTGTTCTGTACATTTCAATTCAGTTTTTTTTATTCTAATTCCATTGTTTTCATTCAAACTCTGTTCTGTACATTCTAATTCTGTTTTTTTCATTCAAACTCTGTTCTGTACATTCTAATTCCGTTTTTTTTCATTCAAACTCTGTTCTGTACATTTCTATTCTGTTGTTTTCATTCAAATTCCATTGTTTTTATTCAAACTCTGTTTTGTACATTCTACTTCCGTTTTTCATTCAAACTCTGTTCTGGATATTCTAATTCTGTTGTTTTCATTCAAAGTCTGTTCTGTACATTCTAATTCCGTTGTTTTCATTCAAACTCTGTTCTGTACATTCTAATTCCGTTGTTTTCATTCAAACTCTATTCTGTACATTCTAATTCCCTTGTTTTCATTCAAACTCTGTTCTGTACATTTCAATTCTGTTTTTTTTTTATTCTAATTCCGTTGTTTTCATTCAAACTCTGTTTTGTACATTCTAATTCCATTGTTTTCATTCAAACTCTATTCTGTACATTCTAATTCCGTTGTTTTCATTCAAATTCTGTTCTGTACATTCTAATTCCGTTGTTTTCATTCAAATTCCATTGTTTTGATTCAAATTCAGTTCTGTTCATTCTAATTCTGTTGTTTTGATTCAAATTCCATTGTTTTTCCATTGAACTGAATTTGAATCAAAACAATGGAATTTGAATGAAAACAACAGAATTAGAATGAAAACAATGGACTATTAATACATTCTAATTCCGTTGTTGTCATTCAAACTCTGTTCTGTACATTTCAATTCAGTTTTTTTTTATTCTAATTCCATTGTTTTCATTCAAACTCTGTTCTGTACATTCTAATTCTGTTTTTTTCATTCAAACTCTGTTCTGTACAATCTAATTCCGTTTTTTTCATTCAAACTCTGTTCTGTACATTTCTATTCTGTTGTTTTGATTCAAATTCCATTGTTTTTATTCAAACTCTGTTTTGTACATTCTACTTCCGTTTTTGATTCAAACTCTGTTCTGTATATTCTAATTCTGTTGTTTTCATTCAAAGTCTGTTCTGTACATTCTAATTCCGTTGTTTTCATTCAAACTCTGTTCTGTACATTCTAATTCCGTTGTTTTCATTCAAACTCTATTCTGTACATTCTAATTCCGTTGTTTTCATTCAAACTCTGTTCTGTACATTCTAATTCCGTTGTTTTCATTCAAACTCTATTCTGTACATTCAAATTCTGTTGTTTACATTCAAACTCTGTTCTGTACATTCTAATTCCGTTGTTTTCATTCAAAGTCTGTTCTGTACATTCTAATTCCGTTTTTTTTCATTCAAACTCTGTTCTGTATGTTCTAATTCCCTTGTTTTCATTCAAACTCTGTTCTGTACATTCTAATTCCGTTGTTTTCATTCAAATTCCATTGTTTTGATTCAAATTCAGTTCTGTTCATTCTAATTCTGTTGTTTTGATTCAAATTCCATTGTTTTTCCATTGAACTGAATTTGAATCAAAACAATGGAATTTGAATGAAATCAATGGACTATTAATACATTCTAATTCCGTTGTTGTCATTCAAACTCTGTTCTGTACATTTCAATTCAGTTTTTTTTATTCTAATTCCATTGTTTTCATTCAAACTCTGTTCTGTACATTCTAATTCCGTTTTTTTCATTCAAACTCTGTTCTGTACATTTCTATTCTGTTGTTTTGATTCAAATTCCATTGTTTTTATTCAAACTCTGTTTTGTACATTCTACTTCAGTTTTTCATTCAAACTCTGTTCTCTATATTCTAATTCTGTTGTTTTCATTCAAACTCTGTTCTGTACATTCTAATTCCGTTGTTTTCATTCAAATTCCATTGTTTTGATTCAAATTCAGTTCTGTTCATTCTAATTCTGTTGTTTTGATTCAAATTCCATTGTTTTTCCATTGAACTGAATTTGAATCAAAACAATGGAATTTGAATGAAAACAACAGAATTAGAATGAAAACAATGGACTATTAATACATTCTAATTCCGTTGTTGTCATTCAAACTCTGTTCTATACATTTCAATTCAGTTTTTTTTATTCTAATTCCATTGTTTTCATTCAAACTCTGTTCTGTACATTCTAATTCTGTTTTTTTCATTCAAACTCTGTTCTGTACATTCTAATTCCGTTTTTTTCATTCAAACTCTGTTCTGTACATTTCTATTCTGTTGTTTTGATTCAAATTCCATTGTTTTTATTCAAACTCTGTTTTGTACATTCTACTTCCGTTTTTCATTCAAACTCTGTTCTGTATATTCTAATTCTGTTGTTTTCATTCAAAGTCTGTTCTGTACATTCTAATTCCGTTGTTTTCATTCAAACTCTATTCTGTACATTCTAATTCCCTTGTTTTCATTCAAACTCTGTTCTGTACATTTCAATTCTGTTTTTTTTTTTATTCTAATTCCGTTGTTTTCATTCAAACTCTGTTTTGTACATTCTAATTCCATTGTTTTCATTCAAACTCTATTCTGTACATTCTAATTCCGTTGTTTTTCATTCAAATTCTGTTCTGTACATTCTAATTCCGTTGTTTTCATTCAAATTCCATTGTTTTGATTCAAATTCAGTTCTGTTCATTCTAATTCTGTTGTTTTGATTCAAATTCCATTGTTTTTCCATTGAACTGAATTTGAATCAAAACAATGGAATTTGAATGAAAACAACAGAATTAGAATGAAAACAATGGACTATTAATACATTCTAATTCCGTTGTTGTCATTCAAACTCTGTTCTGTACATTTCAATTCAGTTTTTTTTTATTCTAATTCCATTGTTTTCATTCAAACTCTGTTCTGTACATTCTGATTCTGTTTTTTTCATTCAAACTCTGTTCTGTACAATCTAATTCCGTTTTTTTCATTCAAACTCTGTTCTGTACATTTCTATTCTGTTGTTTTGATTCAAATTCCATTGTTTTTATTCAAACTCTGTTTTGTACATTCTACTTCCGTTTTTCATTCAAACTCTGTTCTGTATATTCTAATTCTGTTGTTTTCATTCAAAGTCTGTTCTGTACATTCTAATTCCGTTGTTTTCATTCAAACTCTGTTCTGTACATTCTAATTCCGTTGTTTTCATTCAAACTCTATTCTGTACATTCTAATTCCGTTGTTTTCATTCAAACTCTGTTCTGTACATTCTAATTCCGTTGTTTTCATTCAAACTCTATTCTGTACATTCAAATTCTGTTGTTTTCATTCAAACTCTGTTCTGTACATTCTAATTCCGTTGTTTTCATTCAAAGTCTGTTCTGTACATTCTAATTCCGTTTTTTTTCATTCAAACTCTGTTCTGTATGTTCTAATTCCCTTGTTTTCATTCAAACTCTGTTCTGTACATTCTAATTCCGTTGTTTTCATTCAAATTCCATTGTTTTGATTCAAATTCAGTTCTGTTCATTCTAATTCTGTTGTTTTGATTCAAATTCCATTGTTTTTCCATTGAATTGAATTTGAATCAAAACAATGGAATTTGAATGAAATCAATGGACTATTAATACATTCTAATTCCGTTGTTGTCATTCAAACTCTGTTCTGTACATTTCAATTCAGTTTTTTTTATTCTAATTCCATTGTTTTCATTCAAACTCTGTTCTGTACATTCTAATTCCGTTTTTTTCATTCAAACTCTGTTCTGTACATTTCTATTCTGTTGTTTTGATTCAAATTCCATTGTTTTTATTCAAACTCTGTTTTGTACATTCTACTTCAGTTTTTCATTCAAACTCTGTTCTCTATATTCTAATTCTGTTGTTTTCATTCAAAGTCTGTTCTGTACATTCTAATTCCATTGTTTTCATTCAAACTCTGTTCTGTACATTCTAATTCTGTTTTTTTCATTCAAACTCTGTTCTGTACAATCTAATTCCGTTTTTTTCATTCAAACTCTGTTCTGTACATTTCTATTCTGTTGTTTTCATTCAAATTCCATTGTTTTTATTCAAACTCTGTTTTGTACATTCTACTTCCGTTTTTCATTCAAACTCTGTTCTGTATATTCTAATTCTGTTGTTTTCATTCAAAGTCTGTTCTGTATATTCTAATTCTGTTGTTTTCATTCAAACTCTGTTCTGTACATTCTAATTCCGTTGTTTTCATTCAAACTCTATTCTGTACATTCTAATTCCGTTGTTTTCATTCAAACTCTGTTCTGTACATTTCAATTCTGTTTTTTTTTATTCTAATTCCGTTGTTTTCATTCAAACTCTGTTTTCTACATTCTAATTCCGTTTTTTTCATTCAAACTCTGTTCTGTACATTTCTATTCTGTTGTTTTGATTCAAATTCCATTGTTTTTATTCAAACTCTGTTTTGTACATTCTACTTCCGTTTTTCATTCAAACTCTTTTCTGTATATTCTAATTCTGTTGTTTTCATTCAAAGTCTGTTCTGTATATTCTAATTCTGTTGTTTTCATTCAAAGTCTGTTCTGTACATTCTAATTCCGTTGTTTTCATTCAAACAATGTTCTGTATATTCTAATTCCCTTGTTTTCATTCAAACTCTGTTCTGTACATTCTAATTCCGTTGTTTTCATTCAAACTCTGTTCTGTACATTCTAATTCCGTTGTTTTCATTCAAACTCTATTCTGTACATTCAAATTCTGTTGTTTACATTCAAACTCTGTTCTGTACATTCTAATTCCGTTGTTTTCATTCAAAGTCTGTTCTGTACATTCTAATTCCGTTTTTTTTCATTCAAACTCTGTTCTGTATGTTCTAATTCCCTTGTTTTCATTCAAACTCTGTTCTGTACATTCTAATTCCGTTGTTTTCATTCAAATTCCATTGTTTTGATTCAAATTCAGTTCTGTTCATTCTAATTCTGTTGTTTTGATTCAAATTCCATTGTTTTTCCATTGAACTGAATTTGAATCAAAACAATGGAATTTGAATGAAATCAATGGACTATTAATACATTCTAATTCCGTTGTTGTCATTCAAACTCTGTTCTGTACATTTCAATTCAGTTTTTTTTATTCTAATTCCATTGTTTTCATTCAAACTCTGTTCTGTACATTCTAATTCCGTTTTTTTCATTCAAACTCTGTTCTGTACATTTCTATTCTGTTGTTTTGATTCAAATTCCATTGTTTTTATTCAAACTCTGTTTTGTACATTCTACTTCAGTTTTTCATTCAAACTCTGTTCTGTATATTCTAATTCTGTTGTTTTCATTCAAAGTCTGTTCTGTACATTCTAATTCCGTTGTTTTCATTCAAATTCCATTGTTTTGATTCAAATTCAGTTCTGTTCATTCTAATTCTGTTGTTTTGATTCAAATTCCATTGTTTTTCCATTGAACTGAATTTGAATCAAAACAATGGAATTTGAATCAAAACAACAGAATTAGAATGAAAACAATGGACTATTAATACATTCTAATTCCGTTGTTGTCATTCAAACTCTGTTCTGTACATTTCAATTCAGTTTTTTTTATTCTAATTCCATTGTTTTCATTCAAACTCTGTTCTGTACATTCTAATTCTGTTTTTTTCATTCAAACTCTGTTCTGTACATTCTAATTCCGTTTTTTTTCATTCAAACTCTGTTCTGTACATTTCTATTCTGTTGTTTTCATTCAAATTCCATTGTTTTTATTCAAACTCTGTTTTGTACATTCTACTTCCGTTTTTCATTCAAACTCTGTTCTGGATATTCTAATTCTGTTGTTTTCATTCAAAGTCTGTTCTGTACATTCTAATTCCGTTGTTTTCATTCAAACTCTGTTCTGTACATTCTAATTCCGTTGTTTTCATTCAAACTCTATTCTGTACATTCTAATTCCCTTGTTTTCATTCAAACTCTGTTCTGTACATTTCAATTCTGTTTTTTTTTTATTCTAATTCCGTTGTTTTCATTCAAACTCTGTTTTGTACATTCTAATTCCATTGTTTTCATTCAAACTCTATTCTGTACATTCTAATTCCGTTGTTTTCATTCAAATTCTGTTCTGTACATTCTAATTCCGTTGTTTTCATTCAAATTCCATTGTTTTGATTCAAATTCAGTTCTGTTCATTCTAATTCTGTTGTTTTGATTCAAATTCCATTGTTTTTCCATTGAACTGAATTTGAATCAAAACAATGGAATTTGAATGAAAACAACAGAATTAGAATGAAAACAATGGACTATTAATACATTCTAATTCCGTTGTTGTCATTCAAACTCTGTTCTGTACATTTCAATTCAGTTTTTTTTTATTCTAATTCCATTGTTTTCATTCAAACTCTGTTCTGTACATTCTGATTCTGTTTTTTTCATTCAAACTCTGTTCTGTACAATCTAATTCCGTTTTTTTCATTCAAACTCTGTTCTGTACATTCTAATTCCGTTGTTTTCATTCAAACTCTATTCTGTACATTCTAATTCCGTTTTTCATTCAAACTCTGTTCTGTATATTCTAATTCTGTTGTTTTCATTCAAAGTCTGTTCTGTACATTCTAATTCCGTTGTTTTCATTCAAACTCTGTTCTGTACATTCTAATCCCGTTGTTTTCATTCAAACTCTGTTCTGTACATTCTAATTCCGTTGTTTTCATTCAAACTCTATTCTGTACATTCAAATTCTGTTGTTTTCATTCAAACTCTGTTCTGTACATTCTAATTCCGTTGTTTTCATTCAAAGTCTGTTCTGTACATTCTAATTCCGTTTTTTTTCATTCAAACTCTGTTCTGTATGTTCTAATTCCCTTGTTTTCATTCAAACTCTGTTCTGTACATTCTAATTCCGTTGTTTTCATTCAAATTCCATTGTTTTGATTCAAATTCAGTTCTGTTCATTCTAATTCTGTTGTTTTGATTCAAATTCCATTGTTTTTCCATTGAATTGAATTTGAATCAAAACAATGGAATTTGAATGAAATCAATGGACTATTAATACATTCTAATTCCGTTGTTGTCATTCAAACTCTGTTCTGTACATTTCAATTCAGTTTTTTTTATTCTAATTCCATTGTTTTCATTCAAACTCTGTTCTGTACATTCTAATTCCGTTTTTTTCATTCAAACTCTGTTCTGTACATTTCTATTCTGTTGTTTTGATTCAAATTCCATTGTTTTTATTCAAACTCTGTTTTGTACATTCTACTTCAGTTTTTCATTCAAACTCTGTTCTCTATATTCTAATTCTGTTGTTTTCATTCAAAGTCTGTTCTGTACATTCTAATTCCATTGTTTTCATTCAAACTCTGTTCTGTACATTCTAATTCTGTTTTTTTCATTCAAACTCTGTTCTGTACAATCTAATTCCGTTTTTTTCATTCAAACTCTGTTCTGTACATTTCTATTCTGTTGTTTTCATTCAAATTCCATTGTTTTTATTCAAACTCTGTTTTGTACATTCTACTTCCGTTTTTCATTCAAACTCTGTTCTGTATATTCTAATTCTGTTGTTTTCATTCAAAGTCTGTTCTGTACATTCTAATTCCGTTGTTTTCATTCAAACTCTGTTCTGTACATTCTAATTCCGTTGTTTTCATTCAAACTCTATTCTGTACATTCTAATTCCGTTGTTTTCATTCAAACTCTGTTCTGTACATTTCAATTCTGTTTTTTTTATTCTAATTCCGTTGTTTTCATTCAAACTCTGTTTTCTACATTCTAATTCCGTTTTTTTCATTCAAACTCTGTTCTGTACATTTCTATTCTGTTGTTTTGATTCAAATTCCATTGTTTTTATTCAAACTCTGTTTTGTACATTCTACTTCCGTTTTTCATTCAAACTCTTTTCTGTATATTCTAATTCTGTTGTTTTCATTCAAAGTCTGTTCTGTACATTCTAATTCCGTTGTTGTTCATTCAAACTCTGTTCTGTACATTCTAATTCCGTTGTTTTCATTCAAACTCTATTCTGTACATTCAAATTCTGTTGTTTACATTCAAACTCTGTTCTGTACATTCTAATTCCGTTGTTTTCATTCAAACTCTGTTCTGTACATTCTAATTCCGTTGTTTTCATTCAAACTCTGTTCTGTACATTCAAATTCTGTTGTTTTCATTCAAACTCTGTTCTGTACATTCTAATTCCGTTGTTTTCATTCAAACTCTGTTCTGTACATTTCAATTCTGTTTTTTTTTATTTTAATTCCGTTGTTTTCATTCAAACTCTGTTTTGTACATTCTAATTCCGTTTTTTTCATTCAAACTCTGTTCTGTACATTTCTATTCTGTTGTTTTGATTCAAATTCCATTGTTTTTATTCAAACTCTGTTTTGTACATTCTACTTCCGTTTTTCATTCAAACTCTGTTCTGTATATTCTAATTCTGTTGTTTTCATTCAAAGTCTGTTCTGTACATTCTAATTCCATTGTTTTCATTCAAACTCTGTTTTGTACATTTCTATTCTGTTGTTTTGATTCAAATTCCATTGTTTTTATTCAAACTCTGTTTTGTACATTCTACTTCCGTTTTTCATTCAAACTCTTCTGTATATTCTAATTCTGTTGTTTTCATTCAAAGTCTGTTCTGTACATTCTAATTCCGTTGTTTTCATTCAAACTCTGTTCTGTATATTCTAATTCCCTTGTTTTATTCAAACTCTGTTCTGTACATTCTAATTCCGTGGTTTTCATTCAAAGTCTGTTCTGTACATTCTAATTCCGGTTTTTTTTCATTCAAACTCTGTTCTGTATGTTCTAATTCCGTTGTTTTCATTCAAACTCTTTTCTGTATATTCAAATTCTGTTGTTTTCATTCAAAGTCTGTTCTGTACATTCTAATTCCGTTGTTTTCATTCAAACTCTGTTCTGTATATTCTAATTCCCTTGTTTTATTCAAACTCTGTTCTGTACATTCTAATTCCGTGGTTTTCATTCAAAGTCTGTTCTGTACATTCTAATTCCGTTTTTTTTTTATTCAAACTCTGTTTTGTACATTCTACTTCCGTTTTTCATTCAAACTCTGTTCTGTATATTCTAATTCTGTTGTTTTCATTCAAAGTCTGTTCTGTACATTCTAATTCCGTTGTTTTCATTCAAACTCTGTTCTGTACATTTCAATTCTGTTGTTTTTATTCTAATTCCGTTGTTTTTATTCAAACTCTGTTTTGTACATTCTACTTCCGTTTTTCATTCAAACTCTGTTCTGTATATTCTAATTCTGTTGTTTTCATTCAAAGTCTGTTCTGTATGTTCTAATTCCCTTGTTTTCATTCAAACTCTGTTCTGTACATTCTAATTCCGTTGTTTTCATTCAAATTCCATTGTTTTGATTCAAATTCAGTTCTGTTCATTCTAATTATGTTGTTTTGATTCAAATTCCATTGTTTTTCCATTGAACTGAATTTGAATCAAAACAATGGAATTTGAATGAAAACAACAGAATTAGAATGAAAACAATGGACTATTAATACATTCTAATTCCGTTGTTGTCATTCAAACTCTGTTCTGTACATTTCAA
This sequence comes from Maylandia zebra, assembly GCF_041146795.1. Classification (NCBI taxonomy): domain Eukaryota; kingdom Metazoa; phylum Chordata; class Actinopteri; order Cichliformes; family Cichlidae; genus Maylandia; species Maylandia zebra. Next base: position 399,525 of record NW_027490058.1, on the reverse strand, counting down.
TTCAGTTTTTTTTATTCTAATTCCATTGTTTTCATTCAAACTCTGTTCTGTACATTCTAATTCTGTTTTTTTCATTCAAACTCTGTTCTGTACATTCTAATTCCGTTTTTTTCATTCAAACTCTGTTCTGTACATTTCTATTCTGTTGTTTTGATTCAAATTCCATTGTTTTTATTCAAACTCTGTTTTGTACATTCTACTTCCGTTTTTCATTCAAACTCTGTTCTGTATATTCTAATTCTGTTGTTTTCATTCAAAGTCTGTTCTGTACATTCTAATTCCGTTGTTTTCATTCAAACTCTGTTCTGTACATTCTAATTCCGTTGTTTTCATTCAAACTCTATTCTGTACATTCTAATTCCGTTGTTTTCATTCAAACTCTGTTCTGTACATTTCAATTCTGTTTTTTTTTATTCTAATTCCGTTGTTTTCATTCAAACTCTGTTTTGTACATTCTAATTCCGTTTTTTTCATTCAAACTCTGTTCTGTACATTTCTATTCTGTTGTTTTGATTCAAATTCCATTGTTTTTATTCAAACTCTGTTTTGTACATTCTACTTCCGTTTTTCATTCAAACTCTTTTCTGTATATTCTAATTCTGTTGTTTTCATTCAAAGTCTGTTCTGTACATTAATTCCGTTGTTTTCATTCAAACTCTGTTCTGTACATTTCTATTCTGTTGTTTTGATTCAAATTCCATTGTTTTTATTCAAACTCTGTTTTGTACATTCTACTTCAGTTTTTCATTCAAACTCTGTTCTGTATATTCTAATTCTGTTGTTTTCATTCAAAGTCTGTTCTGTACATTCTAATTCCGTTGTTTTCATTCAAATTCCATTGTTTTGATTCAAATTCAGTTCTGTTCATTCTAATTCTGTTGTTTTGATTCAAATTCCATTGTTTTTCCATTGAACTGAATTTGAATCAAAACAATGGAATTTGAATCAAAACAACAGAATTAGAATGAAAACAATGGACTATTAATACATTCTAATTCCGTTGTTGTCATTCAAACTCTGTTCTGTACATTTCAATTCAGTTTTTTTTATTCTAATTCCATTGTTTTCATTCAAACTCTGTTCTGTACATTCTAATTCTGTTTTTTTCATTCAAACTCTGTTCTGTACATTCTAATTCCGTTTTTTTTCATTCAAACTCTGTTCTGTACATTTCTATTCTGTTGTTTTCATTCAAATTCCATTGTTTTTATTCAAACTCTGTTTTGTACATTCTACTTCCGTTTTTCATTCAAACTCTGTTCTGGATATTCTAATTCTGTTGTTTTCATTCAAAGTCTGTTCTGTACATTCTAATTCCGTTGTTTTCATTCAAACTCTGTTCTGTACATTCTAATTCCGTTGTTTTCATTCAAACTCTATTCTGTACATTCTAATTCCCTTGTTTTCATTCAAACTCTGTTCTGTACATTTCAATTCTGTTTTTTTTTTATTCTAATTCCGTTGTTTTCATTCAAACTCTGTTTTGTACATTCTAATTCCATTGTTTTCATTCAAACTCTATTCTGTACATTCTAATTCCGTTGTTTTCATTCAAATTCTGTTCTGTACATTCTAATTCCGTTGTTTTCATTCAAATTCCATTGTTTTGATTCAAATTCAGTTCTGTTCATTCTAATTCTGTTGTTTTGATTCAAATTCCATTGTTTTTCCATTGAACTGAATTTGAATCAAAACAATGGAATTTGAATGAAAACAACAGAATTAGAATGAAAACAATGGACTATTAATACATTCTAATTCCGTTGTTGTCATTCAAACTCTGTTCTGTACATTTCAATTCAGTTTTTTTTTATTCTAATTCCATTGTTTTCATTCAAACTCTGTTCTGTACATTCTGATTCTGTTTTTTTCATTCAAACTCTGTTCTGTACAATCTAATTCCGTTTTTTTCATTCAAACTCTGTTCTGTACATTCTAATTCCGTTGTTTTCATTCAAACTCTATTCTGTACATTCTAATTCCGTTTTTCATTCAAACTCTGTTCTGTATATTCTAATTCTGTTGTTTTCATTCAAAGTCTGTTCTGTACATTCTAATTCCGTTGTTTTCATTCAAACTCTGTTCTGTACATTCTAATCCCGTTGTTTTCATTCAAACTCTGTTCTGTACATTCTAATTCCGTTGTTTTCATTCAAACTCTATTCTGTACATTCAAATTCTGTTGTTTTCATTCAAACTCTGTTCTGTACATTCTAATTCCGTTGTTTTCATTCAAAGTCTGTTCTGTACATTCTAATTCCGTTTTTTTTCATTCAAACTCTGTTCTGTATGTTCTAATTCCCTTGTTTTCATTCAAACTCTGTTCTGTACATTCTAATTCCGTTGTTTTCATTCAAATTCCATTGTTTTGATTCAAATTCAGTTCTGTTCATTCTAATTCTGTTGTTTTGATTCAAATTCCATTGTTTTTCCATTGAATTGAATTTGAATCAAAACAATGGAATTTGAATGAAATCAATGGACTATTAATACATTCTAATTCCGTTGTTGTCATTCAAACTCTGTTCTGTACATTTCAATTCAGTTTTTTTTATTCTAATTCCATTGTTTTCATTCAAACTCTGTTCTGTACATTCTAATTCCGTTTTTTTCATTCAAACTCTGTTCTGTACATTTCTATTCTGTTGTTTTGATTCAAATTCCATTGTTTTTATTCAAACTCTGTTTTGTACATTCTACTTCAGTTTTTCATTCAAACTCTGTTCTCTATATTCTAATTCTGTTGTTTTCATTCAAAGTCTGTTCTGTACATTCTAATTCCATTGTTTTCATTCAAACTCTGTTCTGTACATTCTAATTCTGTTTTTTTCATTCAAACTCTGTTCTGTACAATCTAATTCCGTTTTTTTCATTCAAACTCTGTTCTGTACATTTCTATTCTGTTGTTTTCATTCAAATTCCATTGTTTTTATTCAAACTCTGTTTTGTACATTCTACTTCCGTTTTTCATTCAAACTCTGTTCTGTATATTCTAATTCTGTTGTTTTCATTCAAAGTCTGTTCTGTACATTCTAATTCCGTTGTTTTCATTCAAACTCTGTTCTGTACATTCTAATTCCGTTGTTTTCATTCAAACTCTATTCTGTACATTCTAATTCCGTTGTTTTCATTCAAACTCTGTTCTGTACATTTCAATTCTGTTTTTTTTATTCTAATTCCGTTGTTTTCATTCAAACTCTGTTTTCTACATTCTAATTCCGTTTTTTTCATTCAAACTCTGTTCTGTACATTTCTATTCTGTTGTTTTGATTCAAATTCCATTGTTTTTATTCAAACTCTGTTTTGTACATTCTACTTCCGTTTTTCATTCAAACTCTTTTCTGTATATTCTAATTCTGTTGTTTTCATTCAAAGTCTGTTCTGTACATTCTAATTCCGTTGTTGTTCATTCAAACTCTGTTCTGTACATTCTAATTCCGTTGTTTTCATTCAAACTCTATTCTGTACATTCAAATTCTGTTGTTTACATTCAAACTCTGTTCTGTACATTCTAATTCCGTTGTTTTCATTCAAACTCTGTTCTGTACATTCTAATTCCGTTGTTTTCATTCAAACTCTGTTCTGTACATTCAAATTCTGTTGTTTTCATTCAAACTCTGTTCTGTACATTCTAATTCCGTTGTTTTCATTCAAACTCTGTTCTGTACATTTCAATTCTGTTTTTTTTTATTTTAATTCCGTTGTTTTCATTCAAACTCTGTTTTGTACATTCTAATTCCGTTTTTTTCATTCAAACTCTGTTCTGTACATTTCTATTCTGTTGTTTTGATTCAAATTCCATTGTTTTTATTCAAACTCTGTTTTGTACATTCTACTTCCGTTTTTCATTCAAACTCTGTTCTGTATATTCTAATTCTGTTGTTTTCATTCAAAGTCTGTTCTGTACATTCTAATTCCATTGTTTTCATTCAAACTCTGTTTTGTACATTTCTATTCTGTTGTTTTGATTCAAATTCCATTGTTTTTATTCAAACTCTGTTTTGTACATTCTACTTCCGTTTTTCATTCAAACTCTTCTGTATATTCTAATTCTGTTGTTTTCATTCAAAGTCTGTTCTGTACATTCTAATTCCGTTGTTTTCATTCAAACTCTGTTCTGTATATTCTAATTCCCTTGTTTTATTCAAACTCTGTTCTGTACATTCTAATTCCGTGGTTTTCATTCAAAGTCTGTTCTGTACATTCTAATTCCGGTTTTTTTTCATTCAAACTCTGTTCTGTATGTTCTAATTCCGTTGTTTTCATTCAAACTCTTTTCTGTATATTCAAATTCTGTTGTTTTCATTCAAAGTCTGTTCTGTACATTCTAATTCCGTTGTTTTCATTCAAACTCTGTTCTGTATATTCTAATTCCCTTGTTTTATTCAAACTCTGTTCTGTACATTCTAATTCCGTGGTTTTCATTCAAAGTCTGTTCTGTACATTCTAATTCCGTTTTTTTTTTATTCAAACTCTGTTTTGTACATTCTACTTCCGTTTTTCATTCAAACTCTGTTCTGTATATTCTAATTCTGTTGTTTTCATTCAAAGTCTGTTCTGTACATTCTAATTCCGTTGTTTTCATTCAAACTCTGTTCTGTACATTTCAATTCTGTTGTTTTTATTCTAATTCCGTTGTTTTTATTCAAACTCTGTTTTGTACATTCTACTTCCGTTTTTCATTCAAACTCTGTTCTGTATATTCTAATTCTGTTGTTTTCATTCAAAGTCTGTTCTGTATGTTCTAATTCCCTTGTTTTCATTCAAACTCTGTTCTGTACATTCTAATTCCGTTGTTTTCATTCAAATTCCATTGTTTTGATTCAAATTCAGTTCTGTTCATTCTAATTATGTTGTTTTGATTCAAATTCCATTGTTTTTCCATTGAACTGAATTTGAATCAAAACAATGGAATTTGAATGAAAACAACAGAATTAGAATGAAAACAATGGACTATTAATACATTCTAATTCCGTTGTTGTCATTCAAACTCTGTTCTGTACATTTCAATTCAGTTTTTTTTATTCTAATTCCATTGTTTTCATTCAAACTCTGTTCTGTACATTCTAATTCTGTTTTTTTCATTCAAACTCTGTTCTGTACATTCTAATTCCGTTTTTTTCATTCAAACTCTGTTCTGTACATTTCTATTCTGTTGTTTTGATTCAAATTCCATTGTTTTTATTCAAACTCTGTTTTGTACATTCTACTTCCGTTTTTCATTCAAACTCTGTTCTGTATATTCTAATTCTGTTGTTTTCATTCAAAGTCTGTTCTGTACATTCTAATTCCGTTGTTTTCATTCAAACTCTGTTCTGTACATTCTAATTCCGTTGTTTTCATTCAAACTCTATTCTGTACATTCTAATTCCGTTGTTTTCATTCAAACTCTGTTCTGTACATTTCAATTCTGTTTTTTTTTATTCTAATTCCGTTGTTTTCATTCAAACTCTGTTTTGTACATTCTAATTCCGTTTTTTTCATTCAAACTCTGTTCTGTACATTTCTATTCTGTTGTTTTGATTCAAATTCCATTGTTTTTATTCAAACTCTGTTTTGTACATTCTACTTCCGTTTTTCATTCAAACTCTTTTCTGTATATTCTAATTCTGTTGTTTTCATTCAAAGTCTGTTCTGTACATTAATTCCGTTGTTTTCATTCAAACTCTGTTCTGTATATTCTAATTCCCTTGTTTTCATTCAAACTCTGTTCTGTACATTCTAATTCCGTTGTTTTCATTCAAACTCTGTTCTGTACATTCTAATTCCGTTGTTTTCATTCAAACTCTATTCTGTACATTCAAATTCTGTTGTTTACATTCAAACTCTGTTCTGTACATTCTAATTCCGTTGTTTTCATTCAAAGTCTGTTCTGTACATTCTAATTCCGTTTTTTTTCATTCAAACTCTGTTCTGTATGTTCTAATTCCCTTGTTTTCATTCAAACTCTGTTCTGTACATTCTAATTCCGTTGTTTTCATTCAAATTCCATTGTTTTGATTCAAATTCAGTTCTGTTCATTCTAATTCTGTTGTTTTGATTCAAATTCCATTGTTTTTCCATTGAACTGAATTTGAATCAAAACAATGGAATTTGAATGAAATCAATGGACTATTAATACATTCTAATTCCGTTGTTGTCATTCAAACTCTGTTCTGTACATTTCAATTCAGTTTTTTTTATTCTAATTCCATTGTTTTCATTCAAACTCTGTTCTGTACATTCTAATTCCGTTTTTTCATTCAAACTCTGTTCTGTACATTTCTATTCTGTTGTTTTGATTCAAATTCCATTGTTTTTATTCAAACTCTGTTTTGTACATTCTACTTCAGTTTTTCATTCAAACTCTGTTCTCTATATTCTAATTCTGTTGTTTTCATTCAAAGTCTGTTCTGTACATTCTAATTCCATTGTTTTCATTCAAACTCTGTTCTGTACATTCTAATTCTGTTTTTTTCATTCAAACTCTGTTCTGTACAATCTAATTCCGTTTTTTTCATTCAAACTCTGTTCTGTACATTTCTATTCTGTTGTTTTCATTCAAATTCCATTGTTTTTATTCAAACTCTGTTTTGTACATTCTACTTCCGTTTTTCATTCAAACTCTGTTCTGTATATTCTAATTCTGTTGTTTTCATTCAAAGTCTGTTCTGTACATTCTAATTCCGTTGTTTTCATTCAAACTCTGTTCTGTACATTCTAATTCCGTTGTTTTCATTCAAACTCTATTCTGTACATTCTAATTCCGTTGTTTTCATTCAAACTCTGTTCTGTACATTTCAATTCTGTTTTTTTTTATTCTAATTCCGTTGTTTTCATTCAAACTCTGTTTTCTACATTCTAATTCCGTTTTTTTCATTCAAACTCTGTTCTGTACATTTCTATTCTGTTGTTTTGATTCAAATTCCATTGTTTTTATTCAAACTCTGTTTTGTACATTCTACTTCCGTTTTTCATTCAAACTCTTTTCTGTATATTCTAATTCTGTTGTTTTCATTCAAAGTCTGTTCTGTACATTCTAATTCCGTTGTTGTTCATTCAAACTCTGTTCTGTACATTCTAATTCCGTTGTTTTCATTCAAACTCTATTCTGTACATTCAAATTCTGTTGTTTACATTCAAACTCTGTTCTGTACATTCTAATTCCGTTGTTTTCATTCAAACTCTGTTCTGTACATTCTAATTCCGTTGTTTTCATTCAAACTCTGTTCTGTACATTCAAATTCTGTTGTTTTCATTCAAACTCTGTTCTGTACATTCTAATTCCGTTGTTTTCATTCAAACTCTGTTCTGTACATTTCAATTCTGTTTTTTTTTTATTTTAATTCCGTTGTTTTCATTCAAACTCTGTTTTGTACATTCTAATTCCGTTTTTTTCATTCAAACTCTGTTCTGTACATTTCTATTCTGTTGTTTTGATTCAAATTCCATTGTTTTTATTCAAACTCTGTTTTGTACATTCTACTTCCGTTTTTCATTCAAACTCTGTTCTGTATATTCTAATTCTGTTGTTTTCATTCAAAGTCTGTTCTGTACATTCTAATTCCATTGTTTTCATTCAAACTCTGTTTTGTACATTTCTATTCTGTTGTTTTGATTCAAATTCCATTGTTTTTATTCAAACTCTGTTTTGTACATTCTACTTCCGTTTTTCATTCAAACTCTTTTCTGTATATTCTAATTCTGTTGTTTTCATTCAAAGTCTGTTCTGTACATTCTAATTCCGTTGTTTTCATTCAAACTCTGTTCTGTATATTCTAATTCCCTTGTTTTATTCAAACTCTGTTCTGTACATTCTAATTCCGTGGTTTTCATTCAAAGTCTGTTCTGTACATTCTAATTCCGTTTTTTTTTCATTCAAACTCTGTTCTGTATGTTCTAATTCCGTTGTTTTCATTCAAACTCTTTTCTGTATATTCTAATTCTGTTGTTTTCATTCAAAGTCTGTTCTGTACATTCTAATTCCGTTGTTTTCATTCAAACTCTGTTCTGTATATTCTAATTCCCTTGTTTTATTCAAACTCTGTTCTGTACATTCTAATTCCGTGGTTTTCATTCAAAGTCTGTTCTGTACATTCTAATTCCGTTTTTTTTTTATTCAAACTCTGTTTTGTACATTCTACTTCCGTTTTTCATTCAAACTCTGTTCTGTATATTCTAATTCTGTTGTTTTCATTCAAAGTCTGTTCTGTACATTCTAATTCCGTTGTTTTCATTCAAACTCTGTTCTGTACATTTCAATTCTGTTGTTTTTATTCTAATTCCGTTGTTTTTATTCAAACTCTGTTTTGTACATTCTACTTCCGTTTTTCATTCAAACTCTGTTCTGTATATTCTAATTCTGTTGTTTTCATTCAAAGTCTGTTCTGTATGTTCTAATTCCCTTGTTTTCATTCAAACTCTGTTCTGTACATTCTAATTCCGTTGTTTTCATTCAAATTCCATTGTTTTGATTCAAATTCAGTTCTGTTCATTCTAATTATGTTGTTTTGATTCAAATTCCATTGTTTTTCCATTGAACTGAATTTGAATCAAAACAATGGAATTTGAATGAAAACAACAGAATTAGAATGAAAACAATGGACTATTAATACATTCTAATTCCGTTGTTGTCATTCAAACTCTGTTCTGTACATTTCAATTCAGTTTTTTTTATTCTAATTCCATTGTTTTCATTCAAACTCTGTTCTGTACATTCTAATTCTGTTTTTTTCATTCAAACTCTGTTCTGTACATTCTAATTCCGTTTTTTTCATTCAAACTCTGTTCTGTACATTTCTATTCTGTTGTTTTGATTCAAATTCCATTGTTTTTATTCAAACTCTGTTTTGTACATTCTACTTCCGTTTTTCATTCAAACTCTGTTCTGTATATTCTAATTCTGTTGTTTTCATTCAAAGTCTGTTCTGTACATTCTAATTCCGTTGTTTTCATTCAAACTCTGTTCTGTACATTCTAATTCCGTTGTTTTCATTCAAACTCTATTCTGTACATTCTAATTCCGTTGTTTTCATTCAAACTCTGTTCTGTACATTTCAATTCTGTTTTTTTTTATTCTAATTCCGTTGTTTTCATTCAAACTCTGTTTTGTACATTCTAATTCCGTTTTTTTCATTCAAACTCTGTTCTGTACATTTCTATTCTGTTGTTTTGATTCAAATTCCATTGTTTTTATTCAAACTCTGTTTTGTACATTCTACTTCCGTTTTTCATTCAAACTCTTTTCTGTATATTCTAATTCTGTTGTTTTCATTCAAAGTCTGTTCTGTACATTAATTCCGTTGTTTTCATTCAAACTCTGTTCTGTATATTCTAATTCCCTTGTTTTCATTCAAACTCTGTTCTGTACATTCTAATTCCGTTGTTTTCATTCAAACTCTGTTCTGTACATTCTAATTCCGTTGTTTTCATTCAAACTCTATTCTGTACATTCAAATTCTGTTGTTTACATTCAAACTCTGTTCTGTACATTCTAATTCCGTTGTTTTCATTCAAAGTCTGTTCTGTACATTCTAATTCCGTTTTTTTTCATTCAAACTCTGTTCTGTATGTTCTAATTCCCTTGTTTTCATTCAAACTCTGTTCTGTACATTCTAATTCCGTTGTTTTCATTCAAATTCCATTGTTTTGATTCAAATTCAGTTCTGTTCATTCTAATTCTGTTGTTTTGATTCAAATTCCATTGTTTTTCCATTGAACTGAATTTGAATCAAAACAATGGAATTTGAATGAAATCAATGGACTATTAATACATTCTAATTCCGTTGTTGTCATTCAAACTCTGTTCTGTACATTTCAATTCAGTTTTTTTTATTCTAATTCCATTGTTTTCATTCAAACTCTGTTCTGTACATTCTAATTCCGTTTTTTCATTCAAACTCTGTTCTGTACATTTCTATTCTGTTGTTTTGATTCAAATTCCATTGTTTTTATTCAAACTCTGTTTTGTACATTCTACTTCAGTTTTTCATTCAAACTCTGTTCTCTATATTCTAATTCTGTTGTTTTCATTCAAAGTCTGTTCTGTACATTCTAATTCCATTGTTTTCATTCAAACTCTGTTCTGTACATTCTAATTCTGTTTTTTTCATTCAAACTCTGTTCTGTACAATCTAATTCCGTTTTTTTCATTCAAACTCTGTTCTGTACATTTCTATTCTGTTGTTTTCATTCAAATTCCATTGTTTTTATTCAAACTCTGTTTTGTACATTCTACTTCCGTTTTTCATTCAAACTCTGTTCTGTATATTCTAATTCTGTTGTTTTCATTCAAAGTCTGTTCTGTACATTCTAATTCCGTTGTTTTCATTCAAACTCTGTTCTGTACATTCTAATTCCGTTGTTTTCATTCAAACTCTATTCTGTACATTCTAATTCCGTTGTTTTCATTCAAACTCTGTTCTGTACATTTCAATTCTGTTTTTTTTTATTCTAATTCCGTTGTTTTCATTCAAACTCTGTTTTCTACATTCTAATTCCGTTTTTTTCATTCAAACTCTGTTCTGTACATTTCTATTCTGTTGTTTTGATTCAAATTCCATTGTTTTTATTCAAACTCTGTTTTGTACATTCTACTTCCGTTTTTCATTCAAACTCTTTTCTGTATATTCTAATTCTGTTGTTTTCATTCAAAGTCTGTTCTGTACATTCTAATTCCGTTGTTGTTCATTCAAACTCTGTTCTGTACATTCTAATTCCGTTGTTTTCATTCAAACTCTATTCTGTACATTCAAATTCTGTTGTTTACATTCAAACTCTGTTCTGTACATTCTAATTCCGTTGTTTTCATTCAAACTCTGTTCTGTACATTCTAATTCCGTTGTTTTCATTCAAACTCTGTTCTGTACATTCAAATTCTGTTGTTTTCATTCAAACTCTGTTCTGTACATTCTAATTCCGTTGTTTTCATTCAAACTCTGTTCTGTACATTTCAATTCTGTTTTTTTTTTATTTTAATTCCGTTGTTTTCATTCAAACTCTGTTTTGTACATTCTAATTCCGTTTTTTTCATTCAAACTCTGTTCTGTACATTTCTATTCTGTTGTTTTGATTCAAATTCCATTGTTTTTATTCAAACTCTGTTTTGTACATTCTACTTCCGTTTTTCATTCAAACTCTGTTCTGTATATTCTAATTCTGTTGTTTTCATTCAAAGTCTGTTCTGTACATTCTAATTCCATTGTTTTCATTCAAACTCTGTTTTGTACATTTCTATTCTGTTGTTTTGATTCAAATTCCATTGTTTTTATTCAAACTCTGTTTTGTACATTCTACTTCCGTTTTTCATTCAAACTCTTTTCTGTATATTCTAATTCTGTTGTTTTCATTCAAAGTCTGTTCTGTACATTCTAATTCCGTTGTTTTCATTCAAACTCTGTTCTGTATATTCTAATTCCCTTGTTTTATTCAAACTCTGTTCTGTACATTCTAATTCCGTGGTTTTCATTCAAAGTCTGTTCTGTACATTCTAATTCCGTTTTTTTTTCATTCAAACTCTGTTCTGTATGTTCTAATTCCGTTGTTTTCATTCAAACTCTTTTCTGTATATTCTAATTCTGTTGTTTTCATTCAAAGTCTGTTCTGTACATTCTAATTCCGTTGTTTTCATTCAAACTCTGTTCTGTATATTCTAATTCCCTTGTTTTATTCAAACTCTGTTCTGTACATTCTAATTCCGTGGTTTTCATTCAAAGTCTGTTCTGTACATTCTAATTCCGTTTTTTTTTTATTCAAACTCTGTTTTGTACATTCTACTTCCGTTTTTCATTCAAACTCTGTTCTGTATATTCTAATTCTGTTGTTTTCATTCAAAGTCTGTTCTGTACATTCTAATTCCGTTGTTTTCATTCAAACTCTGTTCTGTACATTTCAATTCTGTTGTTTTTATTCTAATTCCGTTGTTTTTATTCAAACTCTGTTTTGTACATTCTACTTCCGTTTTTCATTCAAACTCTGTTCTGTATATTCTAATTCTGTTGTTTTCATTCAAAGTCTGTTCTGTATGTTCTAATTCCCTTGTTTTCATTCAAACTCTGTTCTGTACATTCTAATTCCGTTGTTTTCATTCAAATTCCATTGTTTTGATTCAAATTCAGTTCTGTTCATTCTAATTATGTTGTTTTGATTCAAATTCCATTGTTTTTCCATTGAACTGAATTTGAATCAAAACAATGGAATTTGAATGAAAACAACAGAATTAGAATGAAAACAATGGACTATTAATACATTCTAATTCCGTTGTTGTCATTCAAACTCTGTTCTGTACATTTCAATTCAGTTTTTTTTATTCTAATTCCATTGTTTTCATTCAAACTCTGTTCTGTACATTCTAATTCTGTTTTTTTCATTCAAACTCTGTTCTGTACATTCTAATTCCGTTTTTTTCATTCAAACTCTGTTCTGTACATTTCTATTCTGTTGTTTTGATTCAAATTCCATTGTTTTTATTCAAACTCTGTTTTGTATATTCTACTTCCGTTTTTCATTCAAACTCTGTTCTGTATATTCTAATTCTGTTGTTTTCATTCAAAGTCTGTTCTGTACATTCTAATTCCGTTGTTTTCATTCAAACTCTGTTCTGTACATTCTAATTCCGTTGTTTTCATTCAAACTCTATTCTGTACATTCTAATTCCGTTGTTTTCATTCAAACTCTGTTCTGTACATTTCAATTCTGTTTTTTTTTATTCTAATTCCGTTGTTTTCATTCAAACTCTGTTTTGTACATTCTAATTCCGTTTTTTTCATTCAAACTCTGTTCTGTACATTTCTATTCTGTTGTTTTGATTCAAATTCCATTGTTTTTATTCAAACTCTGTTTTGTACATTCTACTTCCGTTTTTCATTCAAACTCTTTTCTGTATATTCTAATTCTGTTGTTTTCATTCAAAGTCTGTTCTGTACATTCTAATTCCGTTGTTTTCATTCAAACTCTGTTCTGTATATTCTAATTCCCTTGTTTTCATTCAAACTCTGTTCTGTACATTCTAATTCCGTTGTTTTCATTCAAACTCTGTTCTGTACATTCTAATTCCGTTGTTTTCATTCAAACTCTATTCTGTACATTCAAATTCTGTTGTTTACATTCAAACTCTGTTCTGTACATTCTAATTCCGTTTTTTCATTCAAACTCTGTTCTGTACATTTCTATTCTGTTGTTTTGATTCAAATTCCATTGTTTTTATTCAAACTCTGTTTTGTACATTCTACTTCAGTTTTTCATTCAAACTCTGTTCTCTATATTCTAATTCTGTTGTTTTCATTCAAAGTCTGTTCTGTACATTCTAATTCCGTTGTTTTCATTCAAATTCCATTGTTTTGATTCAAATTCAGTTCTGTTCATTCTAATTCTGTTGTTTTGATTCAAATTCCATTGTTTTTCCATTGAACTGAATTTGAATCAAAACAATGGAATTTGAATGAAAACAACAGAATTAGAATGAAAACAATGGACTATTAATACATTCTAATTCCGTTGTTGTCATTCAAACTCTGTTCTGTACATTTCAATTCAGTTTTTTTTATTCTAATTCCATTGTTTTCATTCAAACTCTGTTCTGTACATTCTAATTCTGTTTTTTTCATTCAAACTCTGTTCTGTACATTTCTATTCTGTTGTTTTGATTCAAATTCCATTGTTTTTATTCAAACTCTGTTTTGTACATTCTACTTCCGTTTTTCATTCAAACTCTGTTCTGTATATTCTAATTCTGTTGTTTTCATTCAAAGTCTGTTCTGTACATTCTAATTCCGTTGTTTTCATTCAAACTCTGTTCTGTACATTCTAATTCCGTTGTTTTCATTCAAACTCTATTCTGTACATTCTAATTCCGTTGTTTTCATTCAAACGCTGTTCTGTACATTCTAATTCCGTTGTTTTCATTCAAACTCTATTCTGTACATTCAAATTCTGTTGTTTTCATTCAAACTCTGTTCTGTACATTCTAATTCCGTTGTTTTCATTCAAAGTCTGTTCTGTACATTCTAATTCCGTTTTTTTTCATTCAAACTCTGTTCTGTATGTTCTAATTCCCTTGTTTTCATTCAAACTCTGTTCTGTACATTCTAATTCCGTTGTTTTCATTCAAATTCCATTGTTTTGATTCAAATTCAGTTCTGTTCATTCTAATTCTGTTGTTTTGATTCAAATTCCATTGTTTTTCCATTGAATTGAATTTGAATCAAAACAATGGAATTTGAATGAAATCAATGGACTATTAATACATTCTAATTCCGTTGTTGTCATTCAAACTCTGTTCTGTACATTTCAATTCAGTTTTTTTTATTCTAATTCCATTGTTTTCATTCACACTCTGTTCTGTACATTCTAATTCCGTTTTTTTCATTCAAACTCTGTTCTGTACATTTCTATTCTGTTGTTTTGATTCAAATTCCATTGTTTTTATTCAAACTCTGTTTTGTACATTCTACTTCAGTTTTTCATTCAAACTCTGTTCTCTATATTCTAATTCTGTTGTTTTCATTCAAAGTCTGTTCTGTACATTCTAATTCCATTGTTTTCATTCAAACTCTGTTCTGTACATTCTAATTCTGTTTTTTTCATTCAAACTCTGTTCTGTACAATCTAATTCCGTTTTTTTCATTCAAACTCTGTTCTGTACATTTCTATTCTGTTGTTTTCATTCAAATTCCATTGTTTTTATTCAAACTCTGTTTTGTACATTCTACTTCCGTTTTTCATTCAAACTCTGTTCTGTATATTCTAATTCTGTTGTTTTCATTCAAAGTCTGTTCTGTACATTCTAATTCCGTTGTTTTCATTCAAACTCTGTTCTGTACATTCTAATTCCGTTGTTTTCATTCAAACTCTATTCTGTACATTCTAATTCCGTTGTTTTCATTCAAACTCTGTTCTGTACATTTCAATTCTGTTTTTTTTTATTCTAATTCCGTTGTTTTCATTCAAACTCTGTTTTCTACATTCTAATTCCGTTTTTTTCATTCAAACTCTGTTCTGTACATTTCTATTCTGTTGTTTTGATTCAAATTCCATTGTTTTTATTCAAACTCTGTTTTGTACATTCTACTTCCGTTTTTCATTCAAACTCTTTTCTGTATATTCTAATTCTGTTGTTTTCATTCAAAGTCTGTTCTGTACATTCTAATTCCGTTGTTGTTCATTCAAACTCTGTTCTGTACATTCTAATTCCGTTGTTTTCATTCAAACTCTATTCTGTACATTCAAATTCTGTTGTTTACATTCAAACTCTGTTCTGTACATTCTAATTCCGTTGTTTTCATTCAAACTCTGTTCTGTACATTCTAATTCCGTTGTTTTCATTCAAACTCTGTTCTGTACATTCTAATTCCGTTGTTTTCATTCAAACTCTGTTCTGTACATTTCAATTCTGTTTTTTTTTTATTTTAATTCCGTTGTTTTCATTCAAACTCTGTTTTGTACATTCTAATTCCGTTTTTTTCATTCAAACTCTGTTCTGTACATTTCTATTCTGTTGTTTTGATTCAAATTCCATTGTTTTTATTCAAACTCTGTTTTGTACATTCTACTTCCGTTTTTCATTCAAACTCTGTTCTGTATATTCTAATTCTGTTGTTTTCATTCAAAGTCTGTTCTGTACATTCTAATTCCATTGTTTTCATTCAAACTCTGTTTTGTACATTTCTATTCTGTTGTTTTGATTCAAATTCCATTGTTTTTATTCAAACTCTGTTTTGTACATTCTACTTCCGTTTTTCATTCAAACTCTTTTCTGTATATTCTAATTCTGTTGTTTTCATTCAAAGTCTGTTCTGTACATTCTAATTCCGTTGTTTTCATTCAAACTCTGTTCTGTATATTCTAATTCCCTTGTTTTATTCAAACTCTGTTCTGTACATTCTAATTCCGTGGTTTTCATTCAAAGTCTGTTCTGTACATTCTAATTCCGTTTTTTTTTCATTCAAACTCTGTTCTGTATGTTCTAATTCCGTTGTTTTCATTCAAACTCTTTTCTGTATATTCTAATTCTGTTGTTTTCATTCAAAGTCTGTTCTGTACATTCTAATTCCGTTGTTTTCATTCAAACTCTGTTCTGTATATTCTAATTCCCTTGTTTTATTCAAACTCTGTTCTGTACATTCTAATTCCGTGGTTTTCATTCAAAGTCTGTTCTGTACATTCTAATTCCGTTTTTTTTTTATTCAAACTCTGTTTTGTACATTCTACTTCCGTTTTTCATTCAAACTCTGTTCTGTATATTCTAATTCTGTTGTTTTCATTCAAAGTCTGTTCTGTACATTCTAATTCCGTTGTTTTCATTCAAACTCTGTTCTGTACATTTCAATTCTGTTGTTTTTATTCTAATTCCGTTGTTTTTATTCAAACTCTGTTTTGTACATTCTACTTCCGTTTTTCATTCAAACTCTGTTCTGTATATTCTAATTCTGTTGTTTTCATTCAAAGTCTGTTCTGTATGTTCTAATTCCCTTGTTTTCATTCAAACTCTGTTCTGTACATTCTAATTCCGTTGTTTTCAAACAAATTCCATTGTTTTGATTCAAATTCAGTTCTGTTCATTCTAATTATGTTGTTTTGATTCAAATTCCATTGTTTTTCCATTGAACTGAATTTGAATCAAAACAATGGAATTTGAATGAAAACAACAGAATTAGAATGAAAACAATGGACTATTAATACATTCTAATTCCGTTGTTGTCATTCAAACTCTGTTCTGTACATTTCAATTCAGTTTTTTTTATTCTAATTCCATTGTTTTCATTCAAACTCTGTTCTGTACATTCTAATTCTGTTTTTTTCATTCAAACTCTGTTCTGTACATTCTAATTCCGTTTTTTTCATTCAAACTCTGTTCTGTACATTTCTATTCTGTTGTTTTGATTCAAATTCCATTGTTTTTATTCAAACTCTGTTTTGTACATTCTACTTCCGTTTTTCATTCAAACTCTGTTCTGTATATTCTAATTCTGTTGTTTTCATTCAAAGTCTGTTCTGTACATTCTAATTCCGTTGTTTTCATTCAAACTCTGTTCTGTACATTCTAATTCCGTTGTTTTCATTCAAACTCTATTCTGTACATTCTAATTCCGTTGTTTTCATTCAAACTCTGTTCTGTACATTTCAATTCTGTTTTTTTTATTCTAATTCCGTTGTTTTCATTCAAACTCTGTTTTGTACATTCTAATTCCGTTTTTTTCATTCAAACTCTGTTCTGTACATTTCTATTCTGTTGTTTTGATTCAAATTCCATTGTTTTTATTCAAACTCTGTTTTGTACATTCTACTTCCGTTTTTCATTCAAACTCTTTTCTGTATATTCTAATTCTGTTGTTTTCATTCAAAGTCTGTTCTGTATATTCTAATTCTGTTGTTTTCATTCAAAGTCTGTTCTGTACATTCTAATTCCGTTGTTTTCATTCAAACTCTGTTCTGTATATTCTAATTCCCTTGTTTTCATTCAAACTCTGTTCTGTACATTCTAATTCCGTTGTTTTCATTCAAACTCTGTTCTGTATATTCTAATTCCATTGTTTTCATTCAAACTCTGTTCTGTACATTCTAATTCTGTTTTTTTCATTCAAACTCTGTTCTGTACATTCTAATTCCGTTGTTTTCATTCAAAGTCTGTTCTGTACATTCTAATTCCGTTTTTTTTCATTCAAACTCTGTTCTGTATGTTCTAATTCCCTTGTTTTCATTCAAACTCTGTTCTGTACATTCTAATTCCGTTGTTTTCATTCAAATTCCATTGTTTTGATTCAAATTCAGTTCTGTTCATTCTAATTCTGTTGTTTTGATTCAAATTCCATTGTTTTTCCATTGAACTGAATTTGAATCAAAACAATGGAATTTGAATGAAATCAATGGACTATTAATACATTCTAATTCCGTTGTTGTCATTCAAACTCTGTTCTGTACATTTCAATTCAGTTTTTTTTATTCTAATTCCATTGTTTTCATTCAAACTCTGTTCTGTACATTCTAATTCCGTTTTTTTCATTCAAACTCTGTTCTGTACATTTCTATTCTGTTGTTTTGATTCAAATTCCATTGTTTTTATTCAAACTCTGTTTTGTACATTCTACTTCAGTTTTTCATTCAAACTCTGTTCTCTATATTCTAATTCTGTTGTTTTCATTCAAAGTCTGTTCTGTACATTCTAATTCCGTTGTTTTCATTCAAATTCCATTGTTTTGATTCAAATTCAGTTCTGTTCATTCTAATTCTGTTGTTTTGATTCAAATTCCATTGTTTTTCCATTGAACTGAATTTGAATCAAAACAATGGAATTTGAATCAAAACAACAGAATTAGAATGAAGACAATGGACTATTAATACATTCTAATTCCGTTGTTGTCATTCAAACTCTGTTCTGTACATTTCAATTCAGTTTTTTTTATTCTAATTCCATTGTTTTCATTCAAACTCTGTTCTGTACATTCTAATTCTGTTTTTTTCATTCAAACTCTGTTTTGTACATTTCTATTCTGTTGTTTTGATTCAAATTCCATTGTTTTTATTCAAACTCTGTTTTGTACATTCTACTTCCGTTTTTCATTCAAACTCTGTTCTGTATATTCTAATTCTGTTGTTTTCATTCAAAGTCTGTTCTGTACATTCTAATTCCATTGTTTTCATTCAAACTCTGTTTTGTACATTCTTATTCCGTTTTTTTCATTCAAACTCTGTTCTGTACATTTCTATTCTGTTGTTTTGATTCAAATTCCATTGTTTTTATTCAAACTCTGTTTTGTACATTCTACTTCCGTTTTTCATTCAAACTCTTTTCTGTATATTCTAATTCTGTTGTTTTCATTCAAAGTCTGTTCTGTACATTCTAATTCCGTTGTTTTCATTCAAACTCTGTTCTGTATATTCTAATTCCCTTGTTTTCATTCAAACTCTGTTCTGTACATTCTAATTCCGTTGTTTTCATTCAAAGTCTGTTCTGTACATTCTAATTCCGTTTTTTTTCATTCAAACTCTGTTCTGTATGTTCTAATTCCCTTGTTTTCATTCAAACTCTGTTCTGTACATTCTAATTCCGTTTTTTTTCATTCAAACTCTGTTCTGTATGTTCTAATTCCCTTGTTTTCATTCAAACTCTGTTCTGTACATTCTAATTCCGTTGTTTTCATTCAAATTCCATTGTTTTGATTCAAATTCAGTTCTGTTCATTCTAATTCTGTTGTTTTGATTCAAATTCCATTGTTTTTCCATTGAACTGAATTTGAATCAAAACAATGGAATTTGAATGAAATCAATGGACTATTAATACATTCTAATTCCGTTGTTGTCATTCAAACTCTGTTCTGTACATTTCAATTCAGTTTTTTTTATTCTAATTCCATTGTTTTCATTCAAACTCTGTTCTGTACATTCTAATTCCGTTTTTTTCATTCAAACTCTGTTCTGTACATTTCTATTCTGTTGTTTTGATTCAAATTCCATTGTTTTTATTCAAACTCTGTTTTGTACATTCTACTTCAGTTTTTCATTCAAACTCTGTTCTCTATATTCTAATTCTGTTGTTTTCATTCAAAGTCTGTTCTGTACATTCTAATTCCGTTGTTTTCATTCAAATTCCATTGTTTTGATTCAAATTCAGTTCTGTTCATTCTAATTCTGTTGTTTTGATTCAAATTCCATTGTTTTTCCATTGAACTGAATTTGAATCAAAACAATGGAATTTGAATCAAAACAACAGAATTAGAATGAAGACAATGGACTATTAATACATTCTAATTCCGTTGTTGTCATTCAAACTCTGTTCTGTACATTTCAATTCAGTTTTTTTTATTCTAATTCCATTGTTTTCATTCAAACTCTGTTCTGTACATTCTAATTCTGTTTTTTTCATTCAAACTCTGTTTTGTACATTTCTATTCTGTTGTTTTGATTCAAATTCCATTGTTTTTATTCAAACTCTGTTTTGTACATTCTACTTCCGTTTTTCATTCAAACTCTGTTCTGTATATTCTAATTCTGTTGTTTTCATTCAAAGTCTGTTCTGTACATTCTAATTCCATTGTTTTCATTCAAACTCTGTTTTGTACATTCTTATTCCGTTTTTTTCATTCAAACTCTGTTCTGTACATTTCTATTCTGTTGTTTTGATTCAAATTCCATTGTTTTTATTCAAACTCTGTTTTGTACATTCTACTTCCGTTTTTCATTCAAACTCTTTTCTGTATATTCTAATTCTGTTGTTTTCATTCAAAGTCTGTTCTGTACATTCTAATTCCGTTGTTTTCATTCAAACTCTGTTCTGTATATTCTAATTCCCTTGTTTTCATTCAAACTCTGTTCTGTACATTCTAATTCCGTTGTTCTCATTCAAAGTCTGTTCTGTACATTCTAATTCCGTTTTTTTTCATTCAAACTCTGTTCTGTATGTTCTAATTCCCTTGTTTTCATTCAAACTCTGTTCTGTACATTCTAATTCCGTTGTTTTCATTCAAATTCCATTGTTTTGATTCAAATTCAGTTCTGTTCATTCTAATTCTGTTGTTTTGATTCAAATTCCATTGTTTTTCCATTGAACTGAATTTGAATCAAAACAATGGAATTTGAATCAAAACAACAGAATTAGAATGAAAACAATGGACTATTAATACATTCTAATTCCGTTGTTGTCATTCAAACTCTGTTCTGTACATTTCAATTCAGTTTTTTTTATTCTAATTCCATTGTTTTCATTCAAACTCTGTTCTGTACATTCTAATTCTGTTTTTTTCATTCAAACTCTGTTCTGTACATTCTAATCCCGTTTTTTTTCATTCAAACTCTGTTCTGTACATTTCTATTCTGTTGTTTTCATTCAAATTCCATTGTTTTTATTCAAACTCTGTTTTGTACATTCTACTTCCGTTTTTCATTCAAACTCTGTTCTGTATATTCTAATTCTGTTGTTTTCATTCAAAGTCTGTTCTGTACATTCTAATTCCGTTGTTTTCATTCAAACTCTGTTCTGTACATTCTAATTCCGTTGTTTTCATTCAAACTCTATTCTGTACATTCTAATTCCCTTGTTTTCATTCAAACTCTGTTCTGTACATTTCAATTCTGTTTTTTTTTTTATTCTAATTCCGTTGTTTTCATTCAAACTCTGTTTTGTACATTCCAATTCCATTGTTTTCATTCAAACTCTATTCTGTACATTCTAATTCCGTTGTTTTCATTCAAATTCTGTTCTGTACATTCTAATTCCGTTGTTTTCATTCAAATTCCATTGTTTTCATTCAAATTCAGTTCTGTTCATTCTAATTCTGTTGTTTTGATTCAAATTCCATTGTTTTTCCATGAACTGAATTTGAATCAAAACAATGGAATTTGAATGAAAACAACAGAATTAGAATGAAAACAATGGACTATTAATACATTCTAATTCCGTTGTTGTCATTCAAACTCTGTTCTGTACATTTCAATTCAGTTTTTTTTTATTCTAATTCCATTGTTTTCATTCAAACTCTGTTCTGTACATTCTAATTCTGTTTTTTTCATTCAAACTCTGTTCTGTACAATCTAATTCCGTTTTTTTCATTCAAACTCTGTTCTGTACATTTCTATTCTGTTGTTTTGATTCAAATTCCATTGTTTTTATTCAAACTCTGTTTTGTACATTCTACTTCCGTTTTTCATTCAAACTCTGTTCTGTATATTCTAATTCTGTTGTTTTCATTCAAAGTCTGTTCTGTACATTCTAATTCCGTTGTTTTCATTCAAACTCTGTTCTGTACATTCTAATTCCGTTGTTTTCATTCAAACTCTATTCTGTACATTCTAATTCCGTTGTTTTCATTCAAACTCTGTTCTGTACATTCTAATTCCGTTGTTTTCATTCAAACTCTATTCTGTACATTCAAATTCTGTTGTTTACATTCAAACTCTGTTCTGTACATTCTAATTCCGTTGTTTTCATTCAAAGTCTGTTCTGTACATTCTAATTCCGTTTTTTTTCATTCAAACTCTGTTCTGTATGTTCTAATTCCCTTGTTTTCATTCAAACTCTGTTCTGTACATTCTAATTCCGTTGTTTTCATTCAAATTCCATTGTTTTGATTCAAATTCAGTTCTGTTCATTCTAATTCTGTTGTTTTGATTCAAATTCCATTGTTTTTCCATTGAACTGAATTTGAATCAAAACAATGGAATTTGAATGAAATCAATGGACTATTAATACATTCTAATTCCGTTGTTGTCATTCAAACTCTGTTCTGTACATTTCAATTCAGTTTTTTTTATTCTAATTCCATTGTTTTCATTCAAACTCTGTTCTGTACATTCTAATTCCGTTGTTTTCATTCAAACTCTGTTCTGTACATTTCTATTCTGTTGTTTTGATTCAAATTCCATTGTTTTTATTCAAACTCTGTTTTGTACATTCTACTTCAGTTTTTCATTCAAAGTCTGTTCTGTACATTCTAATTCCGTTGTTTTCATTCAAATTCCATTGTTTTGATTCAAATTCAGTTCTGTTCATTCTAATTCTGTTGTTTTGATTCAAATTCCATTGTTTTTCCATTGAACTGAATTTGAATCAAAACAATGGAATTTGAATGAAAACAACAGAATTAGAATGAAAACAATGGACTATTAATACATTCTAATTCCGTTGTTGTCATTCAAACTCTGTTCTGTACATTTCAATTCAGTTTTTTTTATTCTAATTCCATTGTTTTCATTCAAACTCTGTTCTGTACATTCTAATTCTGTTTTTTTCATTCAAACTCTGTTCTGTACATTCTAATTCCGTTGTTTTCATTCAAAGTCTGTTCTGTACATTCTAATTCCGTTTTTTTTCATTCAAACTCTGTTCTGTATGTTCTAATTCCCTTGTTTTCATTCAAACTCTGTTCTGTACATTCTAATTCCGTTGTTTTCATTCAAATTCCATTGTTTTGATTCAAATTCAGTTCTGTTCATTCTAATTATGTTGTTTTGATTCAAATTCCATTGTTTTTCCATTGAACTGAATTTGAATCAAAACAATGGAATTTGAATGAAAACAACAGAATTAGAACGAAAACAATGGACTATTAATACATTCTAATTCCGTTGTTGTCATTCAAACTCTGTTCTGTACATTTCAATTCAGTTTTTTTTATTCTAATTCCCTTGTTTTCATTCAAACTCTGTTCTGTACATTCTAATTCTGTTTTTTTCATTCAAACTCTGTTCTGTACATTCTAATTCCGTTTTTTTCATTCAAACTCTGTTCTGTACATTTCTATTCTGTTGTTTTGATTCAAATTCCATTGTTTTTATTCAAACTCTGTTTTGTACATTCTACTTCCGTTTTTCATTCAAACTCTGTTCTGTATATTCTAATTCTGTTGTTTTCATTCAAAGTCTGTTCTGTACATTCTAATTCCGTTGTTTTCATTCAAACTCTGTTCTGTACATTCTAATTCCGTTGTTTTCATTCAAACTCTATTCTGTACATTCTAATTCCGTTGTTTTCATTCAAACTCTGTTCTGTACATTTCAGTTCTGTTTTTTTTTATTCTAATTCCGTTGTTTTCATTCAAACTCTGTTTTGTACATTCTAATTCCGTTTTTTTCATTCAAACTCTGTTCTGTACATTTCTATTCTGTTGTTTTGATTCAAATTCCATTGTTTTTATTCAAACTCTGTTTTGTACATTCTACTTCCGTTTTTCATTCAAACTCTTTTCTGTATATTCTAATTCTGTTGTTTTCATTCAAAGTCTGTTCTGTATATTCTAATTCTGTTGTTTTCATTCAAAGTCTGTTCTGTACATTCTAATTCCGTTGTTTTCATTCAAACAATGTTCTGTATATTCTAATTCCCTTGTTTTCATTCAAACTCTGTTCTGTACATTCTAATTCCGTTGTTTTCATTCAAACTCTGTTCTGTACATTCTAATTCCGTTGTTTTCATTCAAACTCTATTCTGTACATTCAAATTCTGTTGTTTACATTCAAACTCTGTTCTGTACATTCTAATTCCGTTGTTTTCATTCAAAGTCTGTTCTGTACATTCTAATTCCGTTTTTTTTCATTCAAAGTCTGTTCTGTATGTTCTAATTCCCTTGTTTTCATTCAAACTCTGTTCTGTACATTCTAATTCCGTTGTTTTCATTCAAATTCCATTGTTTTGATTCAAATTCAGTTCTGTTCATTCTAATTCTGTTGTTTTGATTCAAATTCCATTGTTTTTCCATTGAACTGAATTTGAATCAAAACAATGGAATTTGAATGAAATCAATGGACTATTAATACATTCTAATTCCGTTGTTGTCATTCAAACTCTGTTCTGTACATTTCAATTCAGTTTTTTTTATTCTAATTCCATTGTTTTCATTCAAACTCTGTTCTGTACATTCTAATTCCGTTTTTTTCATTCAAACTCTGTTCTGTACATTTCTATTCTGTTGTTTTGATTCAAATTCCATTGTTTTTATTCAAACTCTGTTTTGTACATTCTACTTCAGTTTTTCATTCAAACTCTGTTCTGTATATTCTAATTCTGTTGTTTTCATTCAAAGTCTGTTCTGTACATTCTAATTCCGTTGTTTTCATTCAAATTCCATTGTTTTGATTCAAATTCAGTTCTGTTCATTCTAATTCTGTTGTTTTGATTCAAATTCCATTGTTTTTCCATTGAACTGAATTTGAATCAAAACAATGGAATTTGAATCAAAACAACAGAATTAGAATGAAAACAATGGACTATTAATACATTCTAATTCCGTTGTTGTCATTCAAACTCTGTTCTGTACATTTCAATTCAGTTTTTTTTATTCTAATTCAATTGTTTTCATTCAAACTCTGTTCTGTACATTCTAATTCTGTTTTTTTCATTCAAACTCTGTTCTGTACATTCTAATTCCGTTTTTTTTCATTCAAACTCTGTTCTGTACATTTCTATTCTGTTGTTTTCATTCAAATTCCATTGTTTTTATTCAAACTCTGTTTTGTACATTCTACTTCCGTTTTTCATTCAAACTCTGTTCTGGATATTCTAATTCTGTTGTTTTCATTCAAAGTCTGTTCTGTACATTCTAATTCCGTTGTTTTCATTCAAACTCTGTTCTGTACATTCTAATTCCGTTGTTTTCATTCAAACTCTATTCTGTACATTCTAATTCCCTTGTTTTCATTCAAACTCTGTTCTGTACATTTCAATTCTGTTTTTTTTTAATTCTAATTCCGTTGTTTTCATTCAAACTCTGTTTTGTACATTCTAATTCCATTGTTTTCATTCAAACTCTATTCTGTACATTCTAATTCCGTTGTTTTCATTCAAATTCTGTTCTGTCCATTCTAATTCCGTTGTTTTCATTCAAATTCCATTGTTTTGATTCAAATTCAGTTCTGTTCATTCTAATTCTGTTGTTTTGATTCAAATTCCATTGTTTTTCCATTGAATTGAATTTGAATCAAAACAATGGAATTTGAATGAAATCAATGGACTATTAATACATTCTAATTCCGTTGTTGTCATTCAAACTCTGTTCTGTACATTTCAATTCAGTTTTTTTTATTCTAATTCCATTGTTTTCATTCAAACTCTGTTCTGTACATTCTAATTCCGTTTTTTTCATTCAAACTCTGTTCTGTACATTTCTATTCTGTTGTTTTGATTCAAATTCCATTGTTTTTATTCAAACTCTGTTTTGTACATTCTACTTCAGTTTTTCATTCAAACTCTGTTCTCTATATTCTAATTCTGTTGTTTTCATTCAAAGTCTGTTCTGTACATTCTAATTCCATTGTTTTCATTCAAACTCTGTTCTGTACATTCTAATTCTGTTTTTTTCATTCAAACTCTGTTCTGTACAATCTAATTCCGTTTTTTTCATTCAAACTCTGTTCTGTACATTTCTATTCTGTTGTTTTCATTCAAATTCCATTGTTTTTATTCAAACTCTGTTTTGTACATTCTACTTCCGTTTTTCATTCAAACTCTGTTCTGTATATTCTAATTCTGTTGTTTTCATTCAAAGTCTGTTCTGTACATTCTAATTCCGTTGTTTTCATTCAAACTCTGTTCTGTACATTCTAATTCCGTTGTTTTCATTCAAACTCTATTCTGTACATTCTAATTCCGTTGTTTTCATTCAAACTCTGTTCTGTACATTTCAATTCTGTTTTTTTTTATTCTAATTCCGTTGTTTTCATTCAAACTCTGTTTTCTACATTCTAATTCCGTTTTTTTCATTCAAAGTCTGTTCTGTACATTTCTATTCTGTTGTTTTGATTCAAATTCCATTGTTTTTATTCAAACTCTGTTTTGTACATTCTACTTCCGTTTTTCATTCAAACTCTTTTCTGTATATTCTAATTCTGTTGTTTTCATTCAAAGTCTGTTCTGTACATTCTAATTCCGTTGTTGTTCATTCAAACTCTGTTCTGTACATTCTAATTCCGTTGTTTTCATTCAAACTCTATTCTGTACATTCAAATTCTGTTGTTTACATTCAAACTCTGTTCTGTACATTCTAATTCCGTTGTTTTCATTCAAACTCTGTTCTGTACATTCTAATTCCGTTGTTTTCATTCAAACTCTGTTCTGTACATTCAAATTCTGTTGTTTTCATTCAAACTCTGTTCTGTACATTCTAATTCCGTTGTTTTCATTCAAACTCTGTTCTGTACATTTCAATTCTGTTTTTTTTTTATTTTAATTCCGTTGTTTTCATTCAAACTCTGTTTTGTACATTCTAATTCCGTTTTTTTCATTCAAACTCTGTTCTGTACATTTCTATTCTGTTGTTTTGATTCAAATTCCATTGTTTTTATTCAAACTCTGTTTTGTACATTCTACTTCCGTTTTTCATTCAAACTCTGTTCTGTATATTCTAATTCTGTTGTTTTCATTCAAAGTCTGTTCTGTACATTCTAATTCCATTGTTTTCATTCAAACTCTGTTTTGTACATTTCTATTCTGTTGTTTTGATTCAAATTCCATTGTTTTTATTCAAACTCTGTTTTGTACATTCTACTTCCGTTTTTCATTCAAACTCTTTTCTGTATATTCTAATTCTGTTGTTTTCATTCAAAGTCTGTTCTGTACATTCTAATTCCGTTGTTTTCATTCAAACTCTGTTCTGTATATTCTAATTCCCTTGTTTTATTCAAACTCTGTTCTGTACATTCTAATTCCGTGGTTTTCATTCAAAGTCTGTTCTGTACATTCTAATTCCGTTTTTTTTCATTCAAACTCTGTTCTGTACATTCTAATTCTGTTTTTTTCATTCAAACTCTGTTCTGTACATTCTAATTCCGTTGTTTTCATTCAAAGTCTGTTCTGTACATTCTAATTCCGTTTTTTTTCATTCAAACTCTGTTTTGTACATTCTACTTCCGTTTTTCATTCAAACTCTGTTCTGGATATTCTAATTCTGTTGTTTTCATTCAAAGTCTGTTCTGTACATTCTAATTCCGTTGTTTTCATTCAAACTCTGTTCTGTACATTCTAATTCCGTTGTTTTCATTCAAACTCTATTCTGTACATTCTAATTCCCTTGTTTTCATTCAAACTCTGTTCTGTACATTTAAATTCTGTTTTTTTTTTATTCTAATTCCGTTGTTTTCATTCAAACTCTGTTTTGTACATTCTAATTCCATTGTTTTCATTCAAACTCTATTCTGTACATTCTAATTCCGTTGTTTTCATTCAAATTCTGTTCTGTACATTCTAATTCCGTTGTTTTCATTCAAATTCCATTGTTTTGATTCAAATTCAGTTCTGTTCATTCTAATTCTGTTGTTTTGATTCAAATTCCATTGTTTTTCCATTGAACTGAATTTGAATCAAAACAATGGAATTTGAATGAAAACAACAGAAGTAGAATGAAAACAATGGACTATTAATACATTCTAATTCCGTTGTTGTCATTCAAACTCTGTTCTGTACATTTCAATTCAGTTTTTTTTTATTCTAATTCCATTGTTTTCATTCAAACTCTGTTCTGTACATTCTAATTCTGTTTTTTTCATTCAAACTCTGTTCTGTACAATCTAATTCCGTTTTTTTCATTCAAACTCTGTTCTGTACATTTCTATTCTGTTGTTTTGATTCAAATTCCATTGTTTTTATTCAAACTCTGTTTTGTACATTCTACTTCCGTTTTTCATTCAAACTCTGTTCTGTATATTCTAATTCTGTTGTTTTCATTCAAAGTCTGTTCTGTACATTCTAATTCCGTTGTTTTCATTCAAACTCTGTTCTGTACATTCTAATTCCGTTGTTTTCATTCAAACTCTATTCTGTACATTCTAATTCCGTTGTTTTCATTCAAACTCTGTTCTGTACATTCTAATTCCGTTGTTTTCATTCAAACTCTATTCTGTACATTCAAATTCTGTTGTTTACATTCAAACTCTGTTCTGTACATTCTAATTCCGTTGTTTTCATTCAAAGTCTGTTCTGTACATTCTAATTCCGTTTTTTTTCATTCAAACTCTGTTCTGTATGTTCTAATTCCCTTGTTTTCATTCAAACTCTGTTCTGTACATTCTAATTCCGTTGTTTTCATTCAAATTCCATTGTTTTGATTCAAATTCAGTTCTGTTCATTCTAATTCTGTTGTTTTGATTCAAATTCCATTGTTTTTCCATTGAACTGAATTTGAATCAAAACAATGGAATTTGAATGAAATCAATGGACTATTAATACATTCTAATTCCGTTGTTGTCATTCAAACTCTGTTCTGTACATTTCAATTCAGTTTTTTTTATTCTAATTCCATTGTTTTCATTCAAACTCTGTTCTGTACATTCTAATTCCGTTTTTTTCATTCAAACTCTGTTCTGTACATTTCTATTCTGTTGTTTTGATTCAAATTCCATTGTTTTTATTCAAACTCTGTTTTGTACATTCTACTTCAGTTTTTCATTCAAACTCTGTTCTCTATATTCTAATTCTGTTGTTTTCATTCAAAGTCTGTTCTGTACATTCTAATTCCATTGTTTTCATTCAAACTCTGTTCTGTACATTCTAATTCTGTTTTTTTCATTCAAACTCTGTTCTGTACAATCTAATTCCGTTTTTTTCATTCAAACTCTGTTCTGTACATTTCTATTCTGTTGTTTTCATTCAAATTCCATTGTTTTTATTCAAACTCTGTTTTGTACATTCTACTTCCGTTTTTCATTCAAACTCTGTTCTGTATATTCTAATTCTGTTGTTTTCATTCAAAGTCTGTTCTGTACATTCTAATTCCGTTGTTTTCATTCAAACTCTGTTCTGTACATTCTAATTCCGTTGTTTTCATTCAAATTCCATTGTTTTGATTCAAATTCAGTTCTGTTCATTCTAATTATGTTGTTTTGATTCAAATTCCATTGTTTTTCCATTGAACTGAATTTGAATCAAAACAATGGAATTTGAATGAAAACAACAGAATTAGAACGAAAACAATGGACTATTAATACATTCTAATTCCGTTGTTGTCATTCAAACTCTGTTCTGTACATTTCAATTTAGTTTTTTTTATTCTAATTCCCTTGTTTTCATTCAAACTCTGTTCTGTATATTCTAATTCTGTTGTTTTCATTCAAAGTCTGTTCTGTACATTCTAATTCCGTTGTTGTTCATTCAAACTCTGTTCTGTACATTCTAATTCCGTTGTTTTCATTCAAACTCTATTCTGTACATTCAAATTCTGTTGTTTACATTCAAACTCTGTTCTGTACATTCTAATTCCGTTGTTTTCATTCAAACTCTGTTCTGTACATTCTAATTCCGTTGTTTTCATTCAAACTCTGTTCTGTACATTCAAATTCTGTTGTTTTCATTCAAACTCTGTTCTGTACATTCTAATTCCGTTGTTTTCATTCAAACTCTGTTCTGTACATTTCAATTCTGTTTTTTTTTTATTTTAATTCCGTTGTTTTCATTCAAACTCTGTTTTGTACATTCTAATTCCGTTTTTTTCATTCAAACTCTGTTCTGTACATTTCTATTCTGTTGTTTTGATTCAAATTCCATTGTTTTTATTCAAACTCTGTTTTGTACATTCTACTTCCGTTTTTCATTCAAACTCTGTTCTCTATATTCTAATTCTGTTGTTTTCATTCAAAGTCTGTTCTGTACATTCTAATTCCATTGTTTTCATTCAAACTCTGTTTTGTACATTTCTATTCTGTTGTTTTGATTCAAATTCCATTGTTTTTATTCAAACTCTGTTTTGTACATTCTACTTCCGTTTTTCATTCAAACTCTTTTCTGTATATTCTAATTCTGTTGTTTTCATTCAAAGTCTATTCTGTACATTCTAATTCCGTTGTTTTCATTCAAACTCTGTTCTGTATATTCTAATTCCCTTGTTTTATTCAAACTCTGTTCTGTACATTCTAATTCCGTGGTTTTCATTCAAAGTCTGTTCTGTACATTCTAATTCCGTTTTTTTTCATTCAAACTCTGTTCTGTACATTCTAATTCTGTTTTTTTCATTCAAACTCTGTTCTGTACATTCTAATTCCGTTGTTTTCATTCAAAGTCTGTTCTGTACATTCTAATTCCGTTTTTTTTCATTCAAACTCTGTTCTGTATGTTCTAATTCCCTTGTTTTCATTCAAACTCTGTTCTGTACATTCTAATTCCGTTGTTTTCATTCAAATTCCATTGTTTTGATTCAAATTCAGTTCTGTTCATTCTAATTATGTTGTTTTGATTCAAATTCCATTGTTTTTCCATTGAACTGAATTTGAATCAAAACAATGGAATTTGAATGAAAACAACAGAATTAGAACGAAAACAATGGACTATTAATACATTCTAATTCCGTTGTTGTCATTCAAACTCTGTTCTGTACATTTCAATTCAGTTTTTTTTATTCTAATTCCCTTGTTTTCATTCAAACTCTGTTCTGTACATTCTAATTCTGTTTTTTTCATTCAAACTCTGTTCTGTACATTCTAATTCCGTTTTTTTCATTCAAACTCTGTTCTGTACATTTCTATTCTGTTGTTTTGATTCAAATTCCATTGTTTTTATTCAAACTCTGTTTTGTACATTCTACTTCCGTTTTTCATTCAAACTCTGTTCTGTATATTCTAATTCTGTTGTTTTCATTCAAAGTCTGTTCTGTACATTCTAATTCCGTTGTTTTCATTCAAACTCTGTTCTGTACATTCTAATTCCGTTGTTTTCATTCAAACTCTATTCTGTACATTCTAATTCCGTTGTTTTCATTCAAACTCTGTTCTGTACATTTCAGTTCTGTTTTTTTTATTCTAATTCCGTTGTTTTCATTCAAACTCTGTTTTGTACATTCTAATTCCGTTTTTTTCATTCAAACTCTGTTCTGTACATTTCTATTCTGTTGTTTTGATTCAAATTCCATTGTTTTTATTCAAACTCTGTTTTGTACATTCTACTTCCGTTTTTCATTCAAACTCTTTTCTGTATATTCTAATTCTGTTGTTTTCATTCAAAGTCTGTTCTGTATATTCTAATTCTGTTGTTTTCATTCAAAGTCTGTTCTGTACATTCTAATTCCGTTGTTTTCATTCAAACAATGTTCTGTATATTCTAATTCCCTTGTTTTCATTCAAACTCTGTTCTGTACATTCTAATTCCGTTGTTTTCATTCAAACTCTGTTCTGTACATTCTAATTCCGTTGTTTTCATTCAAACTCTATTCTGTACATTCAAATTCTGTTGTTTACATTCAAACTCTGTTCTGTACATTCTAATTCTGTTGTTTTCATTCAAAGTCTGTTCTGTACATTCTAATTCCGTTTTTTTTTCATTCAAACTCTGTTCTGTATGTTCTAATTCCCTTGTTTTCATTCAAACTCTGTTCTGTACATTCTAATTCCGTTGTTTTCATTCAAATTCCATTGTTTTGATTCAAATTCAGTTCTGTTCATTCTAATTCTGTTGTTTTGATTCAAATTCCATTGTTTTTCCATTGAACTGAATTTGAATCAAAACAATGGAATTTGAATGAAATCAATGGACTATTAATACATTCTAATTCCGTTGTTGTCATTCAAACTCTGTTCTGTACATTTCAATTCAGTTTTTTTTATTCTAATTCCATTGTTTTCATTCAAACTCTGTTCTGTACATTCTAATTCCGTTTTTTTCATTCAAACTCTGTTCTGTACATTTCTATTCTGTTGTTTTGATTCAAATTCCATTGTTTTTATTCAAACTCTGTTTTGTACATTCTACTTCAGTTTTTCATTCAAACTCTGTTCTGTATATTCTAATTCTGTTGTTTTCATTCAAAGTCTGTTCTGTACATTCTAATTCCGTTGTTTTCATTCAAATTCCATTGTTTTGATTCAAATTCAGTTCTGTTCATTCTAATTCTGTTGTTTTGATTCAAATTCCATTGTTTTTCCATTGAACTGAATTTGAATCAAAACAATGGAATTTGAATGAAAACAACAGAATTAGAATGAAAACAATGGACTAT
The DNA here is from genome assembly GCF_041146795.1 of Maylandia zebra. NCBI lineage: Eukaryota > Metazoa > Chordata > Actinopteri > Cichliformes > Cichlidae > Maylandia > Maylandia zebra. The sequence goes on along the minus strand of NW_027490058.1, from coordinate 367,147 downwards.
TAATACATTCTAATTCCGTTGTTGTCATTCAAACTCTGTTCTGTACATTTCAATTCAGTTTTTTTTATTCTAATTCCATTGTTTTCATTCAAACTCTGTTCTGTACATTCTAATTCTGTTTTTTTCATTCAAACTCTGTTCTGTACATTCTAATTCCGTTTTTTTTCATTCAAACTCTGTTCTGTACATTTCTATTCTGTTGTTTTCATTCAAATTCCATTGTTTTTATTCAAACTCTGTTTTGTACATTCTACTTCCGTTTTTCATTCAAACTCTGTTCTGGATATTCTAATTCTGTTGTTTTCATTCAAAGTCTGTTCTGTACATTCTAATTCCGTTGTTTTCATTCAAACTCTGTTCTGTACATTCTAATTCCGTTGTTTTCATTCAAACTCTATTCTGTACATTCTAATTCCCTTGTTTTCATTCAAACTCTGTTCTGTACATTTCAATTCTGTTTTTTTTTTATTCTAATTCCGTTGTTTTCATTCAAACTCTGTTTTGTACATTCTAATTCCATTGTTTTCATTCAAACTCTATTCTGTACATTCTAATTCCGTTGTTTTCATTCAAATTCTGTTCTGTACATTCTAATTCCGTTGTTTTCATTCAAATTCCATTGTTTTGATTCAAATTCAGTTCTGTTCATTCTAATTCTGTTGTTTTGATTCAAATTCCATTGTTTTTCCATTGAACTGAATTTGAATCAAAACAATGGAATTTGAATGAAAACAACAGAATTAGAATGAAAACAATGGACTATTAATACATTCTAATTCCGTTGTTGTCATTCAAACTCTGTTCTGTACATTTCAATTCAGTTTTTTTTTATTCTAATTCCATTGTTTTCATTCAAACTCTGTTCTGTACATTCTAATTCTGTTTTTTTCATTCAAACTCTGTTCTGTACAATCTAATTCCGTTTTTTTCATTCAAACTCTGTTCTGTACATTTCTATTCTGTTGTTTTGATTCAAATTCCATTGTTTTTATTCAAACTCTGTTTTGTACATTCTACTTCCGTTTTTCATTCAAACTCTGTTCTGTATATTCTAATTCTGTTGTTTTCATTCAAAGTCTGTTCTGTACATTCTAATTCCGTTGTTTTCATTCAAACTCTGTTCTGTACATTCTAATTCCGTTGTTTTCATTCAAACTCTATTCTGTACATTCTAATTCCGTTGTTTTCATTCAAACTCTATTCTGTACATTCAAATTCTGTTGTTTACATTCAAACTCTGTTCTGTACATTCTAATTCCGTTGTTTTCATTCAAAGTCTGTTCTGTACATTCTAATTCCGTTTTTTTTCATTCAAACTCTGTTCTGTATGTTCTAATTCCCTTGTTTTCATTCAAACTCTGTTCTGTACATTCTAATTCCGTTGTTTTCATTCAAATTCCATTGTTTTGATTCAAATTCAGTTCTGTTCATTCTAATTCTGTTGTTTTGATTCAAATTCCATTGTTTTTCCATTGAACTGAATTTGAATCAAAACAATGGAATTTGAATGAAATCAATGGACTATTAATACATTCTAATTCCGTTGTTGTCATTCAAACTCTGTTCTGTACATTTCAATTCAGTTTTTTTTATTCTAATTCCATTGTTTTCATTCAAACTCTGTTCTGTACATTCTAATTCCGTTTTTTTCATTCAAACTCTGTTCTGTACATTTCTATTCTGTTGTTTTGATTCAAATTCCATTGTTTTTATTCAAACTCTGTTTTGTACATTCTACTTCAGTTTTTCATTCAAACTCTGTTCTCTATATTCTAATTCTGTTGTTTTCATTCAAACTCTGTTCTGTACATTCTAATTCCGTTGTTTTCATTCAAATTCCATTGTTTTGATTCAAATTCAGTTCTGTTCATTCTAATTCTGTTGTTTTGATTCAAATTCCATTGTTTTTCCATTGAACTGAATTTGAATCAAAACAATGGAATTTGAATGAAAACAACAGAATTAGAATGAAAACAATGGACTATTAATACATTCTAATTCCGTTGTTTTCATTCAAACTCTGTTCTGTACATTTCAATTCTGTTTTTTTTTTTTATTCTAATTCCGTTGTTTTCATTCAAACTCTGTTTTGTACATTCTAATTCCATTGTTTTCATTCAAACTCTATTCTGTACATTCTAATTCCGTTGTTTTTCATTCAAATTCTGTTCTGTACATTCTAATTCCGTTGTTTTCATTCAAATTCCATTGTTTTGATTCAAATTCAGTTCTGTTCATTCTAATTCTGTTGTTTTGATTCAAATTCCATTGTTTTTCCATTGAACTGAATTTGAATCAAAACAATGGAATTTGAATGAAAACAACAGAATTAGAATGAAAACAATGGACTATTAATACATTCTAATTCCGTTGTTGTCATTCAAACTCTGTTCTGTACATTTCAATTCAGTTTTTTTTTATTCTAATTCCATTGTTTTCATTCAAACTCTGTTCTGTACATTCTGATTCTGTTTTTTTCATTCAAACTCTGTTCTGTACAATCTAATTCCGTTTTTTTCATTCAAACTCTGTTCTGTACATTTCTATTCTGTTGTTTTGATTCAAATTCCATTGTTTTTATTCAAACTCTGTTTTGTACATTCTACTTCCGTTTTTCATTCAAACTCTGTTCTGTATATTCTAATTCTGTTGTTTTCATTCAAAGTCTGTTCTGTACATTCTAATTCCGTTGTTTTCATTCAAACTCTGTTCTGTACATTCTAATTCCGTTGTTTTCATTCAAACTCTATTCTGTACATTCTAATTCCGTTGTTTTCATTCAAACTCTGTTCTGTACATTCTAATTCCGTTGTTTTCATTCAAACTCTATTCTGTACATTCAAATTCTGTTGTTTTCATTCAAACTCTGTTCTGTACATTCTAATTCCGTTGTTTTCATTCAAAGTCTGTTCTGTACATTCTAATTCCGTTTTTTTTCATTCAAACTCTGTTCTGTATGTTCTAATTCCCTTGTTTTCATTCAAACTCTGTTCTGTACATTCTAATTCCGTTGTTTTCATTCAAATTCCATTGTTTTGATTCAAATTCAGTTCTGTTCATTCTAATTCTGTTGTTTTGATTCAAATTCCATTGTTTTTCCATTGAATTGAATTTGAATCAAAACAATGGAATTTGAATGAAATCAATGGACTATTAATACATTCTAATTCCGTTGTTGTCATTCAAACTCTGTTCTGTACATTTCAATTCAGTTTTTTTTATTCTAATTCCATTGTTTTCATTCAAACTCTGTTCTGTACATTCTAATTCCGTTTTTTTCATTCAAACTCTGTTCTGTACATTTCTATTCTGTTGTTTTGATTCAAATTCCATTGTTTTTATTCAAACTCTGTTTTGTACATTCTACTTCAGTTTTTCATTCAAACTCTGTTCTCTATATTCTAATTCTGTTGTTTTCATTCAAAGTCTGTTCTGTACATTCTAATTCCATTGTTTTCATTCAAACTCTGTTCTGTACATTCTAATTCTGTTTTTTTCATTCAAACTCTGTTCTGTACAATCTAATTCCGTTTTTTTCATTCAAACTCTGTTCTGTACATTTCTATTCTGTTGTTTTCATTCAAATTCCATTGTTTTTATTCAAACTCTGTTTTGTACATTCTACTTCCGTTTTTCATTCAAACTCTGTTCTGTATATTCTAATTCTGTTGTTTTCATTCAAAGTCTGTTCTGTACATTCTAATTCCGTTGTTTTCATTCAAACTCTGTTCTGTACATTCTAATTCCGTTGTTTTCATTCAAACTCTATTCTGTACATTCTAATTCCGTTGTTTTCATTCAAACTCTGTTCTGTACATTTCAATTCTGTTTTTTTTTATTCTAATTCCGTTGTTTTCATTCAAACTCTGTTTTCTACATTCTAATTCCGTTTTTTTCATTCAAACTCTGTTCTGTACATTTCTATTCTGTTGTTTTGATTCAAATTCCATTGTTTTTATTCAAACTCTGTTTTGTACATTCTACTTCCGTTTTTCATTCAAACTCTTTTCTGTATATTCTAATTCTGTTGTTTTCATTCAAAGTCTGTTCTGTACATTTCAATTCTGTTTTTTTTTTATTTTAATTCCGTTGTTTTCATTCAAACTCTGTTTTGTACATTCTAATTCCGTTTTTTTCATTCAAACTCTGTTCTGTACATTTCTATTCTGTTGTTTTGATTCAAATTCCATTGTTTTTATTCAAACTCTGTTTTGTACATTCTACTTCCGTTTTTCATTCAAACTCTGTTCTGTATATTCTAATTCTGTTGTTTTCATTCAAAGTCTGTTCTGTACATTCTAATTCCATTGTTTTCATTCAAACTCTGTTTTGTACATTTCTATTCTGTTGTTTTGATTCAAATTCCATTGTTTTTATTCAAACTCTGTTTTGTACATTCTACTTCCGTTTTTCATTCAAACTCTTTTCTGTATATTCTAATTCTGTTGTTTTCATTCAAAGTCTGTTCTGTACATTCTAATTCCGTTGTTTTCATTCAAACTCTGTTCTGTATATTCTAATTCCCTTGTTTTATTCAAACTCTGTTCTGTACATTCTAATTCCGTGGTTTTCATTCAAAGTCTGTTCTGTACATTCTAATTCCGTTTTTTTTTTATTCAAACTCTGTTTTGTACATTCTACTTCCGTTTTTCATTCAAACTCTGTTCTGTATATTCTAATTCTGTTGTTTTCATTCAAAGTCTGTTCTGTACATTCTAATTCCGTTGTTTTCATTCAAACTCTGTTCTGTACATTTCAATTCTGTTGTTTTTATTCTAATTCCGTTGTTTTTATTCAAACTCTGTTTTGTACATTCTACTTCCGTTTTTCATTCAAACTCTGTTCTGTATATTCTAATTCTGTTGTTTTCATTCAAAGTCTGTTCTGTATGTTCTAATTCCCTTGTTTTCATTCAAACTCTGTTCTGTACATTCTAATTCCGTTGTTTTCATTCAAATTCCATTGTTTTGATTCAAATTCAGTTCTGTTCATTCTAATTATGTTGTTTTGATTCAAATTCCATTGTTTTTCCATTGAACTGAATTTGAATCAAAACAATGGAATTTGAATGAAAACAACAGAATTAGAATGAAAACAATGGACTATTAATACATTCTAATTCCGTTGTTGTCATTCAAACTCTGTTCTGTACATTTCAATTCAGTTTTTTTTATTCTAATTCCATTGTTTTCATTCAAACTCTGTTCTGTACATTCTAATTCTGTTTTTTTCATTCAAACTCTGTTCTGTACATTCTAATTCCGTTTTTTTCATTCAAACTCTGTTCTGTACATTTCTATTCTGTTGTTTTGATTCAAATTCCATTGTTTTTATTCAAACTCTGTTTTGTACATTCTACTTCCGTTTTTCATTCAAACTCTGTTCTGTATATTCTAATTCTGTTGTTTTCATTCAAAGTCTGTTCTGTACATTCTAATTCCGTTGTTTTCATTCAAACTCTGTTCTGTACATTCTAATTCCGTTGTTTTCATTCAAACTCTATTCTGTACATTCTAATTCCGTTGTTTTCATTCAAACTCTGTTCTGTACATTTCAATTCTGTTTTTTTTTATTCTAATTCCGTTGTTTTCATTCAAACTCTGTTTTGTACATTCTAATTCCGTTTTTTTCATTCAAACTCTGTTCTGTACATTTCTATTCTGTTGTTTTGATTCAAATTCCATTGTTTTTATTCAAACTCTTTTGTACATTCTACTTCCGTTTTTCATTCAAACTCTTTTCTGTATATTCTAATTCTGTTGTTTTCATTCAAAGTCTGTTCTGTACATTCTAATTCCGTTGTTTTCATTCAAACTCTGTTCTGTACATTTCTATTCTGTTGTTTTGATTCAAATTCCATTGTTTTTATTCAAACTCTGTTTTGTACATTCTACTTCAGTTTTTCATTCAAACTCTGTTCTCTATATTCTAATTCTGTTGTTTTCATTCAAACTCTGTTCTGTACATTCTAATTCCGTTGTTTTCATTCAAATTCCATTGTTTTGATTCAAATTCAGTTCTGTTCATTCTAATTCTGTTGTTTTGATTCAAATTCCATTGTTTTTCCATTGAACTGAATTTGAATCAAAACAATGGAATTTGAATGAAAACAACAGAATTAGAATGAAAACAATGGACTATTAATACATTCTAATTCCGTTGTTGTCATTCAAACTCTGTTCTATACATTTCAATTCAGTTTTTTTTATTCTAATTCCATTGTTTTCATTCAAACTCTGTTCTGTACATTCTAATTCTGTTTTTTTCATTCAAACTCTGTTCTGTACATTCTAATTCCGTTTTTTTCATTCAAACTCTGTTCTGTACATTTCTATTCTGTTGTTTTGATTCAAATTCCATTGTTTTTATTCAAACTCTGTTTTGTACATTCTACTTCCGTTTTTCATTCAAACTCTGTTCTGTATATTCTAATTCTGTTGTTTTCATTCAAAGTCTGTTCTGTACATTCTAATTCCGTTGTTTTCATTCAAACTCTATTCTGTACATTCTAATTCCCTTGTTTTCATTCAAACTCTGTTCTGTACATTTCAATTCTGTTTTTTTTTTTATTCTAATTCCGTTGTTTTCATTCAAACTCTGTTTTGTACATTCTAATTCCATTGTTTTCATTCAAACTCTATTCTGTACATTCTAATTCCGTTGTTTTTCATTCAAATTCTGTTCTGTACATTCTAATTCCGTTGTTTTCATTCAAATTCCATTGTTTTGATTCAAATTCAGTTCTGTTCATTCTAATTCTGTTGTTTTGATTCAAATTCCATTGTTTTTCCATTGAACTGAATTTGAATCAAAACAATGGAATTTGAATGAAAACAACAGAATTAGAATGAAAACAATGGACTATTAATACATTCTAATTCCGTTGTTGTCATTCAAACTCTGTTCTGTACATTTCAATTCAGTTTTTTTTTATTCTAATTCCATTGTTTTCATTCAAACTCTGTTCTGTACATTCTGATTCTGTTTTTTTCATTCAAACTCTGTTCTGTACAATCTAATTCCGTTTTTTTCATTCAAACTCTGTTCTGTACATTTCTATTCTGTTGTTTTGATTCAAATTCCATTGTTTTTATTCAAACTCTGTTTTGTACATTCTACTTCCGTTTTTCATTCAAACTCTGTTCTGTATATTCTAATTCTGTTGTTTTCATTCAAAGTCTGTTCTGTACATTCTAATTCCGTTGTTTTCATTCAAACTCTGTTCTGTACATTCTAATTCCGTTGTTTTCATTCAAACTCTATTCTGTACATTCTAATTCTGTTGTTTTCATTCAAACTCTGTTCTGTACATTCAAATTCTGTTGTTTACATTCAAACTCTGTTCTGTACATTCTAATTCCGTTGTTTTCATTCAAACTCTGTTCTGTACATTCTAATTCCGTTGTTTTCATTCAAACTCTGTTCTGTACATTCAAATTCTGTTGTTTTCATTCAAACTCTGTTCTGTACATTCTAATTCCGTTGTTTTCATTCAAACTCTGTTCTGTACATTTCAATTCTGTTTTTTTTTTATTTTAATTCCGTTGTTTTCATTCAAACTCTGTTTTGTACATTCTAATTCCGTTTTTTTCATTCAAACTCTGTTCTGTACATTTCTATTCTGTTGTTTTGATTCAAATTCCATTGTTTTTATTCAAACTCTGTTTTGTACATTCTAATTCCCTTGTTTTATTCAAACTCTGTTCTGTACATTCTAATTCCGTGGTTTTCATTCAAAGTCTGTTCTGTACATTCTAATTCCGTTTTTTTTTCATTCAAACTCTGTTCTGTATGTTCTAATTCCGTTGTTTTCATTCAAACTCTATTCTGTACATTCAAATTCCGTTGTTTTCATTCAAACTCTGTTCTGTATATTCTAATTCCCTTGTTTTATTCAAACTCTGTTCTGTACATTCTAATTCCGTGGTTTTCATTCAAAGTCTGTTCTGTACATTCTAATTCCGTTTTTTTTTTATTCAAACTCTGTTTTGTACATTCTACTTCCGTTTTTCATTCAAACTCTGTTCTGTATATTCTAATTCTGTTGTTTTCATTCAAAGTCTGTTCTGTACATTCTAATTCCGTTGTTTTCATTCAAACTCTGTTCTGTACATTTCAATTCTGTTGTTTTTATTCTAATTCCGTTGTTTTTATTCAAACTCTGTTTTGTACATTCTACTTCCGTTTTTCATTCAAACTCTGTTCTGTATATTCTAATTCTGTTGTTTTCATTCAAAGTCTGTTCTGTATGTTCTAATTCCCTTGTTTTCATTCAAACTCTGTTCTGTACATTCTAATTCCGTTGTTTTCATTCAAATTCCATTGTTTTGATTCAAATTCAGTTCTGTTCATTCTAATTATGTTGTTTTGATTCAAATTCCATTGTTTTTCCATTGAACTGAATTTGAATCAAAACAATGGAATTTGAATGAAAACAACAGAATTAGAATGAAAACAATGGACTATTAATACATTCTAATTCCGTTGTTGTCATTCAAACTCTGTTCTGTACATTTCAATTCAGTTTTTTTTATTCTAATTCCATTGTTTTCATTCAAACTCTGTTCTGTACATTCTAATTCTGTTTTTTTCATTCAAACTCTGTTCTGTACATTCTAATTCTGTTTTTTTCATTCAAACTCTGTTCTGTACATTTCTATTCTGTTGTTTTGATTCAAATTCCATTGTTTTTATTCAAACTCTGTTTTGTACATTCTACTTCCGTGTTTCATTCAAACTCTTCTGTATATTCTAATTCTGTTGTTTTCATTCAAAGTCTGTTCTGTACATTCTAATTCCGTTGTTTTCATTCAAACTCTGTTCTGTACATTCTAATTCCGTTGTTTTCATTCAAACTCTATTCTGTACATTCTAATTCCGTTGTTTTCATTCAAACTCTGTTCTGTACATTTCAATTCTGTTTTTTTTATTCTAATTCCGTTGTTTTCATTCAAACTCTGTTTTGTACATTCTAATTCCGTTTTTTTCATTCAAACTCTGTTCTGTACATTTCTATTCTGTTGTTTTGATTCAAATTCCATTGTTTTTATTCAAACTCTGTTTTGTACATTCTACTTCCGTTTTTCATTCAAACTCTTTTCTGTATATTCTAATTCTGTTGTTTTCATTCAAAGTCTGTTCTGTACATTCTAATTCCGTTGTTTTCATTCAAACTCTGTTCTGTATATTCTAATTCCCTTGTTTTCATTCAAACTCTGTTCTGTACATTCTAATTCCGTTGTTTTCATTCAAACTCTGTTCTGTACATTCTAATTCCGTTGTTTTCATTCAAACTCTATTCTGTACATTCAAATTCTGTTGTTTACATTCAAACTCTGTTCTGTACATTCTAATTCCGTTGTTTTCATTCAAAGTCTGTTCTGTACATTCTAATTCCGTTTTTTTTCATTCAAACTCTGTTCTGTATGTTCTAATTCCCTTGTTTTCATTCAAACTCTGTTCTGTACATTCTAATTCCGTTGTTTTCATTCAAATTCCATTGTTTTGATTCAAATTCAGTTCTGTTCATTCTAATTCTGTTGTTTTGATTCAAATTCCATTGTTTTTCCATTGAACTGAATTTGAATCAAAACAATGGAATTTGAATGAAATCAATGGACTATTAATACATTCTAATTCCGTTGTTGTCATTCAAACTCTGTTCTGTACATTTCAATTCAGTTTTTTTTATTCTAATTCCATTGTTTTCATTCAAACTCTGTTCTGTACATTCTAATTCCGTTTTTTCATTCAAACTCTGTTCTGTACATTTCTATTCTGTTGTTTTGATTCAAATTCCATTGTTTTTATTCAAACTCTGTTTTGTACATTCTACTTCAGTTTTTCATTCAAACTCTGTTCTCTATATTCTAATTCTGTTGTTTTCATTCAAAGTCTGTTCTGTACATTCTAATTCCGTTGTTTTCATTCAAATTCCATTGTTTTGATTCAAATTCAGTTCTGTTCATTCTAATTCTGTTGTTTTGATTCAAATTCCATTGTTTTTCCATTGAACTGAATTTGAATCAAAACAATGGAATTTGAATGAAAACAACAGAATTAGAATGAAAACAATGGACTATTAATACATTCTAATTCCGTTGTTGTCATTCAAACTCTGTTCTTGTCACGGTCTGGCTGGGGCAGACCGTATGTGTTGCAGAGGAGGACTCAAACGCAGACCAAAACGTAGTGTGGATAAACAAAACAAGCCGTTTATTGAGGCTAGCAATGAGGGTAAAAATAATCGGGCATCGGTGAAAACTAAACAATAACCTAAACTGGGTGAACTAATAACAAAACATGAAAAAGCTTAACCATAGTGAACTGACATGGGTACCTGGGGATGAGACATGGATGAGCAGACGACCTGACAAGGAATGACTGAAAGCGCGCGGACTAAATACACACAGGAGGATAATGAGGAAAGTGGGAACACATGAGGAAACAGCTGACACACATGAACATAACGACATGACAAGGGGAGCGTAACATTAACAATATTGAACCTAGGAACCCTTCAAAATAAAACCGGAAATCTAATGAAACGCAGACCTGACAACATAAGACACATAGATAAGAAACACACGAAGCGAAGGGCAAGGGAGACTTCACAGGTATGACAATACAAGGGGGGAACTGATAAACAGATGCACCTAGGAAACATAATAAGCTAGAACATACACTAACAGCATCAAAAGAACTGAAACTCAAAACACTGGGTCATAAGACCCAGGACTGTGACAGTTCTGTACATTTCAATTCAGTTTTTTTTATTCTAATTCCATTGTTTTCATTCAAACTCTGTTCTGTACATTCTAATTCTGTTTTTTTCATTCAAACTCTGTTCTGTACATTTCTATTCTGTTGTTTTGATTCAAATTCCATTGTTTTTATTCAAACTCTGTTTTGTACATTCTACTTCCGTTTTTCATTCAAACTCTGTTCTGTATATTCTAATTCTGTTGTTTTCATTCAAAGTCTGTTCTGTACATTCTAATTCCGTTGTTTTCATTCAAACTCTGTTCTGTACATTCTAATTCCGTTGTTTTCATTCAAACTCTATTCTGTACATTCTAATTCCGTTGTTTTCATTCAAACTCTGTTCTGTACATTCTAATTCCGTTGTTTTCATTCAAACTCTATTCTGTACATTCAAATTCTGATGTTTTCATTCAAACTCTGTTCTGTACATTCTAATTCCGTTGTTTTCATTCAAAGTCTGTTCTGTACATTCTAATTCCGTTTTTTTTCATTCAAACTCTGTTCTGTATGTTCTAATTCCCTTGTTTTCATTCAAACTCTGTTCTGTACATTCTAATTCCGTTGTTTTCATTCAAATTCCATTGTTTTGATTCAAATTCCATTGTTTTTCCATTGAATTGAATTTGAATCAAAACAATGGAATTTGAATGAAATCAATGGACTATTAATACATTCTAATTCCGTTGTTGTCATTCAAACTCTGTTCTGTACATTTCAATTCAGTTTTTTTTATTCTAATTCCATTGTTTTCATTCAAACTCTGTTCTGTACATTCTAATTCCGTTTTTTTCATTCAAACTCTGTTCTGTACATTTCTATTCTGTTGTTTTGATTCAAATTCCATTGTTTTTATTCAAACTCTGTTTTGTACATTCTACTTCAGTTTTTCATTCAAACTCTGTTCTCTATATTCTAATTCTGTTGTTTTCATTCAAAGTCTGTTCTGTACATTCTAATTCCATTGTTTTCATTCAAACTCTGTTCTGTACATTCTAATTCTGTTTTTTTCATTCAAACTCTGTTCTGTACAATCTAATTCCGTTTTTTTCATTCAAACTCTGTTCTGTACATTTCTATTCTGTTGTTTTCATTCAAATTCCATTGTTTTTATTCAAACTCTGTTTTGTACATTCTACTTCCGTTTTTCATTCAAACTCTGTTCTGTATATTCTAATTCTGTTGTTTTCATTCAAAGTCTGTTCTGTACATTCTAATTCCGTTGTTTTCATTCAAACTCTGTTCTGTACATTCTAATTCCGTTGTTTTCATTCAAACTCTATTCTGTACATTCTAATTCCGTTGTTTTCATTCAAACTCTGTTCTGTACATTTCAATTCTGTTTTTTTTTATTCTAATTCCGTTTTTTTCATTCAAACTCTTTTCTGTATATTCTAATTCTGTTGTTTTCATTCAAAGTCTGTTCTGTACATTCTAATTCCGTTGTTGTTCATTCAAACTCTGTTCTGTACATTCTAATTCCGTTGTTTTCATTCAAACTCTATTCTGTACATTCAAATTCTGTTGTTTACATTCAAACTCTGTTCTGTACATTCTAATTCCGTTGTTTTCATTCAAACTCTGTTCTGTACATTCTAATTCCGTTGTTTTCATTCAAACTCTGTTCTGTACATTCAAATTCTGTTGTTTTCATTCAAACTCTGTTCTGTACATTCTAATTCCGTTGTTTTCATTCAAACTCTGTTCTGTACATTTCAATTCTGTTTTTTTTTTATTTTAATTCCGTTGTTTTCATTCAAACTCTGTTTTGTACATTCTAATTCCGTTTTTTTCATTCAAACTCTGTTCTGTACATTTCTATTCTGTTGTTTTGATTCAAATTCCATTGTTTTTATTCAAACTCTGTTTTGTACATTCTACTTCCGTTTTTCATTCAAACTCTGTTCTGTATATTCTAATTCTGTTGTTTTCATTCAAAGTCTGTTCTGTACATTCTAATTCCATTGTTTTCATTCAAACTCTGTTTTGTACATTTCTATTCTGTTGTTTTGATTCAAATTCCATTGTTTTTATTCAAACTCTGTTTTGTACATTCTACTTCCGTTGTTTTCATTCAAACTCTTTTCTGTATATTCTAATTCTGTTGTTTTCATTCAAAGTCTGTTCTGTACATTCTAATTCCGTTGTTTTCATTCAAACTCTGTTCTGTATATTCTAATTCCCTTGTTTTATTCAAACTCTGTTCTGTACATTCTAATTCCGTGGTTTTCATTCAAAGTCTGTTCTGTACATTCTAATTCCGTTTTTTTTTATTCAAACTCTGTTTTGTACATTCTACTTCCGTTTTTCATTCAAACTCTGTTCTGTATATTCTAATTCTGTTATTTTCATTCAAAGTCTGTTCTGTACATTCTAATTCCGTTGTTTTCATTCAAACTCTGTTCTGTACATTTCAATTCTGTTGTTTTTATTCTAATTCCGTTGTTTTTATTCAAACTCTGTTTTGTACATTCTACTTCCGTTTTTCATTCAAACTCTGTTCTGTATATTCTAATTCTGTTGTTTTCATTCAAAGTCTGTTCTGTATGTTCTAATTCCCTTGTTTTCATTCAAACTCTGTTCTGTACATTCTAATTCCGTTGTTTTCATTCAAATTCCATTGTTTTGATTCAAATTCAGTTCTGTTCATTCTAATTATGTTGTTTTGATTCAAATTCCATTGTTTTTCCATTGAACTGAATTTGAATCAAAACAATGGAATTTGAATGAAAACAACAGAATTAGAATGAAAACAATGGACTATTAATACATTCTAATTCCGTTGTTGTCATTCAAACTCTGTTCTGTACATTTCAATTCAGTTTTTTTTATTCTAATTCCATTGTTTTCATTCAAACTCTGTTCTGTACATTCTAATTCTGTTTTTTTCATTCAAACTCTGTTCTGTACATTCTAATTCCGTTTTTTTCATTCAAACTCTGTTCTGTACATTTCTATTCTGTTGTTTTGATTCAAATTCCATTGTTTTTATTCAAACTCTGTTTTGTACATTCTACTTCCGTTTTTCATTCAAACTCTGTTCTGTATATTCTAATTCTGTTGTTTTCATTCAAAGTCTGTTCTGTACATTCTAATTCCGTTGTTTTCATTCAAACTCTGTTCTGTACATTCTAATTCCGTTGTTTTCATTCAAACTCTATTCTGTACATTCTAATTCCGTTGTTTTCATTCAAACTCTGTTCTGTACATTTCAATTCTGTTTTTTTTTATTCTAATTCCGTTGTTTTCATTCAAACTCTGTTTTGTACATTCTAATTCCGTTTTTTTCATTCAAACTCTGTTCTGTACATTTCTATTCTGTTGTTTTGATTCAAATTCCATTGTTTTTATTCAAACTCTGTTTTGTACATTCTACTTCCGTTTTTCATTCAAACTCTTTTCTGTATATTCTAATTCTGTTGTTTTCATTCAAAGTCTGTTCTGTACATTCTAATTCCGTTGTTTTCATTCAAACTCTGTTCTGTATATTCTAATTCCCTTGTTTTCATTCAAACTCTGTTCTGTACATTCTAATTCCGTTGTTTTCATTCAAACTCTGTTCTGTACATTCTAATTCCGTTGTTTTCATTCAAACTCTATTCTGTACATTCAAATTCTGTTGTTTACATTCAAACTCTGTTCTGTACATTCTAATTCCGTTGTTTTCATTCAAAGTCTGTTCTGTACATTCTAATTCCGTTTTTTTTCATTCAAACTCTGTTCTGTATGTTCTAATTCCCTTGTTTTCATTCAAACTCTGTTCTGTACATTCTAATTCCGTTGTTTTCATTCAAATTCCATTGTTTTGATTCAAATTCAGTTCTGTTCATTCTAATTCTGTTGTTTTGATTCAAATTCCATTGTTTTTCCATTGAACTGAATTTGAATCAAAACAATGGAATTTGAATGAAATCAATGGACTATTAATACATTCTAATTCCGTTGTTGTCATTCAAACTCTGTTCTGTACATTTCAATTCAGTTTTTTTTATTCTAATTCCATTGTTTTCATTCAAACTCTGTTCTGTACATTCTAATTCCGTTTTTTCATTCAAACTCTGTTCTGTACATTTCTATTCTGTTGTTTTGATTCAAATTCCATTGTTTTTATTCAAACTCTGTTTTGTACATTCTACTTCAGTTTTTCATTCAAACTCTGTTCTCTATATTCTAATTCTGTTGTTTTCATTCAAAGTCTGTTCTGTACATTCTAATTCCGTTGTTTTCATTCAAATTCCATTGTTTTGATTCAAATTCAGTTCTGGGCCCTGTTTCAGGAAGCCGGTTTAGTGGAAAAACTGAGTAAGTATACCCTGAGTTAACGAAAACTCTGGGTTTTCGGTTTCACAAAGCGAGTTCAGCTGCAGCCTGAGTGAGTCACTATGACGACACACGCCGTGAAGCTAACCTGCCCCCTAGCAGGTTTACTACAACTAACCCTGACTGTCTCCGCCCCTTTGTCGGAAACCTGACAGTAGGAAGTGTCAGACATGGCGTGTCCCTTCCTTGAAGAGCCAGTAGATCGTGAAGCCCAAATTCTCCGCAGAGCTCTCCGCCGGGAGAGAGTGATCAGAGCGCGTTTGGACATTTTATCATTTCCTGATGATTTTCTGTGCGAACGTTACCGTTTCTCAGCACAATCTATAAGTTATTTGGATAACATCCTCAGGCCATATATTACGCATGTGACACATCGCGGACATGCTCTCAGTTCATTGCATATTATTTGTATTGCACTTCGGTTTCTTGCAAACGGGAGCTTTCTGTATAATATTGGTTACGCTGAGCACGTTTCCAAGGCTACCGTCTGTCGGGCAGTCAGGTTGTTACAGTTGCACTGAAACGTCTCCTGTACTCGTCTGTGGTGTTCCCCGGTCACAGACCCACAAGATTTATCAAAGAGGGATGCCACAAAATTGCAGGTATCAGGATGAACAAAACTTAATTTATGATGTGGTGATACTTGGACTACTACTTAAATTGCACATTTATTTTCAGGGTTCCCAGGCGTGATTGGCTGTATAGATGGCACTCACATTCCAATCATTGCTCCTTCAGTAAATGAAGGAGACTATGTGAACAGGAAGTCTTTCCACAGCATTAATGTACAGGTACATAGTTCCCTGTAGCATTTCAAACTAACAAATTATTTCATCATAGTAATGGATGCTAATTTGTGTTCTCTGCACTGTGAAGATCATATGTGATGCTGCCAACATTATCACAAATGTGGAAGCCAAGTGGCCAGGCTCTGTCCATGACTCACAAATATTCCGTGAATGTACACTGAGCACAAAATTTGGACATGGTGAGTTGAAAATACTTTAAAATATATAAAGACCAATTGCTTCAGGGACATTTGAACTGAAGTGTATCCTTCTGTCTTAGGAGAGTTCACTGGCTACTTGCTTGGTGATAGGGGGTATCCATGTTTACCCTATTTGCTTACCCCTTACCCTGACCCTGAACCGGGCCCACAGCAGCGATATAATCTGGCTAATTGCAGGACAAGAGCCAGAATTGAAATGACTATCGGAATGCTTAAGGCCCGGTTCCAGTGCCTGCAAAGGCTCAGGGTCACCCCAGAAAGGGCATGTGACATTATTGTGGCATGTGTGATTCTTCACAACATTGCCACAATTAGAGGAGAACACTGTCCTTCTGAACCAAACATCAGCAGTGATCCAAACCATGAACATCCTGACCCTCCCATGGACATACAAGATGGAAGAGCAGTCAGAGACACCATATGTCACAATCATTTCTTTTGACCCATCACCTCAACATGTTGAAAGACGAATAAACAGATTTTTTGTTCAACTGGCTTTATTGGTCACCTGTATTTCCTGTACACAAAGTATTAAAAGATGTAAACCTCATAAAGTGTCTCTGTTGCTTCCTCCTCTGTAACAGCTGTCAATGTTTCTTCATTATTTTCCTGTAGTAAAGAAATAAACAACATTGCTGTTCTACTGTAAACTCATATAATCTGTGGAGTATTACTCACAACTGCATGTTGGTCTGGCTCAACAGGAGGCTGCACCAGATGCAGTACACCATCAACTGATAGAATATGAGGTTTATACAGGTCACTTATAACTTACAAGGGACCAAATGGCAATTAACAAACATACCAATCACCTTACACTTCATTGTCATTATGCTCTCAAAGACAACCAAGACTGAGGGAAGGCAAAATCAGTAGGAAAATAACTTCACTACAGAATAATCCATTATGGTAAAGAGTTTATCAAATGAATGAGTAGCACTGCAAAGGTGACTGTGAAGAAAGGATGTATGCACATCATGTATTATTTTGAATTTACCCCTTATGTAGGCACTTGTGTCTTGCGGGGTTATTGCCTCAGAGGATGTCCCCGCAGAGATGCCTTCGGCCACAGGGCGCCCACTGTTTTGGCTGAGGGCCAACTGCTCAGCCTCTGTGAGTGGTGGTGGTGGAGGACCCCCACCTGTTTTTCGGGCCTCCGCTTTTTTTCTGTTGGCTATAACGGGCCACATTTGAGCATACAGAGTAAGCAAATATTTACTTGTAATGTGCTCAGATAATTTCAATAAGTGCTTACAGACAGAAAATTAATGTAGCCTCTAACTGCAATTGATTTACATGGGACAAACAGACCAAGCACTATGGCTCATAATACAATTACACCTTACCTGTTTGGACTATATTTTTATATTTCATTTTTACTTGCTGCCAGGAACGTTTGGGGCCTGTTGGGTTGCACCTGCGCTCACATCACGTCACAAAATAAAATGTATAAAATAACAAATAAAATAACATATGATAAAATAACGTGTTAAATGGGTGGAAATCCCTAGATCAATGTTTAAATTAACACTCACGCATTGACTCTGTCGGCTATGTTTTGCTATGCATGCTCACTTTCTTTTGCAGCTGTCGCTGTGTTACTTTTTTCCGCGGAATTTGCATGTTATCGGCATATGCTGCCATCAGAATTTCGGCCTCAAGCGCTGTAAAATACATTGACCGCGCCTTCTTTCCCTCCGTCTCCATGGTGACTCACTTAATCTGTGCTCCACTGATCAGGGCTTTATGTATCCTCGTCCGCGCGCTTCACTTGGGGTTAAAGCAACTCCGCGTTGACTGAACTAACTGTTATCAGCCTTTCTGAAACCGAATATTCCGAGTTGGACAGTTCGGGGTTACTCAACCCTGAGTATCATTTTTCACTCTGAGTTTTCTAAACCGGCTTCCTGAAACAGGGCCCTGTTCATTCTAATTCTGTTGTTTTGATTCAAATTCCATTGTTTTTCCATTGAACTGAATTTGAATCAAAACAATGGAATTTGAATGAAAACAACAGAATTAGAATGAAAACAATGGACTATTAATACATTCTAATTCCGTTGTTGTCATTCAAACTCTGTTCTGTACATTTCAATTCAGTTTTTTTTATTCTAATTCCATTGTTTTCATTCAAACTCTGTTCTGTACATTCTAATTCTGTTTTTTTCATTCAAACTCTGTTCTGTACATTTCTATTCTGTTGTTTTGATTCAAATTCCATTGTTTTTATTCAAACTCTGTTTTGTACATTCTACTTCCGTTTTTCATTCAAACTCTGTTCTGTATATTCTAATTCTGTTGTTTTCATTCAAAGTCTGTTCTGTACATTCTAATTCCGTTGTTTTCATTCAAACTCTGTTCTGTACATTCTAATTCCGTTGTTTTCATTCAAACTCTATTCTGTACATTCTAATTCCGTTGTTTTCATTCAAACTCTGTTCTGTACATTCTAATTCCGTTGTTTTCATTCAAACTCTATTCTGTACATTCAAATTCTGTTGTTTTCATTCAAACTCTGTTCTGTACATTCTAATTCCGTTGTTTTCATTCAAAGTCTGTTCTGTACATTCTAATTCCGTTTTTTTTCATTCAAACTCTGTTCTGTATGTTCTAATTCCCTTGTTTTCATTCAAACTCTGTTCTGTACATTCTAATTCCGTTGTTTTCATTCAAATTCCATTGTTTTGATTCAAATTCAGTTCTGTTCATTCTAATTCTGTTGTTTTGATTCAAATTCCATTGTTTTTCCATTGAATTGAATTTGAATCAAAACAATGGAATTTGAATGAAATCAATGGACTATTAATACATTCTAATTCCGTTGTTGTCATTCAAACTCTGTTCTGTACATTTCAATTCAGTTTTTTTTATTCTAATTCCATTGTTTTCATTCAAACTCTGTTCTGTACATTCTAATTCCGTTTTTTTCATTCAAACTCTGTTCTGTACATTTCTATTCTGTTGTTTTGATTCAAATTCCATTGTTTTTATTCAAACTCTGTTTTGTACATTCTACTTCAGTTTTTCATTCAAACTCTGTTCTCTATATTCTAATTCTGTTGTTTTCATTCAAAGTCTGTTCTGTACATTCTAATTCCATTGTTTTCATTCAAACTCTGTTCTGTACATTCTAATTCTGTTTTTTTCATTCAAACTCTGTTCTGTACAATCTAATTCCGTTTTTTTCATTCAAACTCTGTTCTGTACATTTCTATTCTGTTGTTTTCATTCAAATTCCATTGTTTTTATTCAAACTCTGTTTTGTACATTCTACTTCCGTTTTTCATTCAAACTCTGTTCTGTATATTCTAATTCTGTTGTTTTCATTCAAAGTCTGTTCTGTACATTCTAATTCCGTTGTTTTCATTCAAACTCTGTTCTGTACATTCTAATTCCGTTGTTTTCATTCAAACTCTATTCTGTACATTCTAATTCCGTTGTTTTCATTCAAACTCTGTTCTGTACATTTCAATTCTGTTTTTTTTTTATTCTAATTCCGTTGTTTTCATTCAAACTCTGTTTTCTACATTCTAATTCCGTTTTTTTCATTCAAACTCTGTTCTGTACATTTCTATTCTGTTGTTTTGATTCAAATTCCATTGTTTTTATTCAAACTCTGTTTTGTACATTCTACTTCTGTTTTTCATTCAAACTCTTTTCTGTATATTCTAATTCTGTTGTTTTCATTCAAAGTCTGTTCTGTACATTCTAATTCCGTTGTTGTTCATTCAAACTCTGTTCTGTACATTCTAATTCCGTTGTTTTCATTCAAACTCTATTCTGTACATTCAAATTCCGTTGTTTTCATTCAAACTCTGTTCTGTACATTCTAATTCCGTTGTTTTCATTCAAACTCTGTTCTGTACATTTCAATTCTGTTTTTTTCTTATTTTAATTCCGTTGTTTTCATTCAAACTCTGTTTTGTACATTCTAATTCCGTTTTTTTCATTCAAACTCTGTTCTGTACATTTCTATTCTGTTGTTTTGATTCAAATTCCATTGTTTTTATTCAAACTCTGTTTTGTACATTCTACTTCCGTTTTTCATTCAAACTCTGTTCTGTATATTCTAATTCTGTTGTTTTCATTCAAAGTCTGTTCTGTACATTCTAATTCCATTGTTTTCATTCAAACTCTGTTTTGTACATTTCTATTCTGTTGTTTTGATTCAAATTCCATTGTTTTTATTCAAACTCTGTTTTGTACATTCTACTTCCGTTTTTCATTCAAACTCTTTTCTGTATATTCTAATTCTGTTGTTTTCATTCAAAGTCTGTTCTGTACATTCTAATTCCGTTGTTTTCATTCAAACTCTGTTCTGTATATTCTAATTCCCTTGTTTTATTCAAACTCTGTTCTGTACATTCTAATTCCGTGGTTTTCATTCAAAGTCTGTTCTGTACATTCTAATTCCGTTTTTTTTCATTCAAACTCTGTTCTGTATGTTCTAATTCCGTTGTTTTCATTCAAACTCTTTTCTGTATATTCTAATTCTGTTGTTTTCATTCAAAGTCTGTTCTGTACATTCTAATTCCGTTGTTTTCATTCAAACTCTGTTCTGTATATTCTAATTCCCTTGTTTTATTCAAACTCTGTTCTGTACATTCTAATTCCGTGGTTTTCATTCAAAGTCTGTTCTGTACATTCTAATTCCGTTTTTTTTTTATTCAAACTCTGTTTTGTACATTCTACTTCCGTTTTTCATTCAAACTCTGTTCTGTATATTCTAATTCTGTTGTTTTCATTCAAAGTCTATTCTGTACATTCTAATTCCGTTGTTTTCATTCAAACTCTGTTCTGTACATTTCAATTCTGTTGTTTTTATTCTAATTCCGTTGTTTTTATTCAAACTCTGTTTTGTACATTCTACTTCCGTTTTTCATTCAAACTCTGTTCTGTATATTCTAATTCTGTTGTTTTCATTCAAAGTCTGTTCTGTATGTTCTAATTCCCTTGTTTTCATTCAAACTCTGTTCTGTACATTCTAATTCCGTTGTTTTCATTCAAATTCCATTGTTTTGATTCAAATTCAGTTCTGTTCATTCTAATTATGTTGTTTTGATTCAAATTCCATTGTTTTTCCATTGAACTGAATTTGAATCAAAACAATGGAATTTGAATGAAAACAACAGAATTAGAATGAAAACAATGGACTATTAATACATTCTAATTCCGTTGTTGTCATTCAAACTCTGTTCTGTACATTTCAATTCAGTTTTTTTTATTCTAATTCCATTGTTTTCATTCAAACTCTGTTCTGTACATTCTAATTCTGTTTTTTTCATTCAAACTCTGTTCTGTACATTCTAATTCCGTTTTTTTCATTCAAACTCTGTTCTGTACATTTCTATTCTGTTGTTTTGATTCAAATTCCATTGTTTTTATTCAAACTCTGTTTTGTACATTCTACTTCCGTTTTTCATTCAAACTCTTTTCTGTATATTCTAATTCTGTTGTTTTCATTCAAAGTCTGTTCTGTACATTCTAATTCCGTTGTTTTCATTCAAACTCTGTTCTGTATATTCTAATTCCCTTGTTTTATTCAAACTCTGTTCTGTACATTCTAATTCCGTGGTTTTCATTCAAAGTCTGTTCTGTACATTCTAATTCCGTTTTTTTTTTATTCAAACTCTGTTTTGTACATTCTACTTCCGTTTTTCATTCAAACTCTGTTCTGTATATTCTAATTCTGTTGTTTTCATTCAAAGTCTGTTCTGTACATTCTAATTCCGTTGTTTTCATTCAAACTCTGTTCTGTACATTTCAATTCTGTTGTTTTTATTCTAATTCCGTTGTTTTTATTCAAACTCTGTTTTGTACATTCTACTTCCGTTTTTCATTCAAACTCTGTTCTGTATATTCTAATTCTGTTGTTTTCATTCAAAGTCTGTTCTGTATGTTCTAATTCCCTTGTTTTCATTCAAACTCTGTTCTGTACATTCTAATTCCGTTGTTTTCATTCAAATTCCATTGTTTTGATTCAAATTCAGTTCTGTTCATTCTAATTATGTTGTTTTGATTCAAATTCCATTGTTTTTCCATTGAACTGAATTTGAATCAAAACAATGGAATTTGAATGAAAACAACAGAATTAGAATGAAAACAATGGACTATTAATACATTCTAATTCCGTTGTTGTCATTCAAACTCTGTTCTGTACATTTCAATTCAGTTTTTTTTATTCTAATTCCATTGTTTTCATTCAAACTCTGTTCTGTACATTCTAATTCTGTTTTTTTCATTCAAACTCTGTTCTGTACATTCTAATTCCGTTTTTTTCATTCAAACTCTGTTCTGTACATTTCTATTCTGTTGTTTTGATTCAAATTCCATTGTTTTTATTCAAACTCTGTTTTGTACATTCTACTTCCGTTTTTCATTCAAACTCTGTTCTGTATATTCTAATTCTGTTGTTTTCATTCAAAGTCTGTTCTGTACATTCTAATTCCGTTGTTTTCATTCAAACTCTGTTCTGTACATTCTAATTCCGTTGTTTTCATTCAAACTCTATTCTGTACATTCTAATTCCGTTGTTTTCATTCAAACTCTGTTCTGTACATTTCAATTCTGTTTTTTTTTATTCTAATTCCGTTGTTTTCATTCAAACTCTGTTTTGTACATTCTAATTCCGTTTTTTTCATTCAAACTCTGTTCTGTACATTTCTATTCTGTTGTTTTGATTCAAATTCCATTGTTTTTATTCAAACTCTGTTTTGTACATTCTACTTCCGTTTTTCATTCAAACTCTTTTCTGTATATTCTAATTCTGTTGTTTTCATTCAAAGTCTGTTCTGTACATTCTAATTCCGTTGTTTTCATTCAAACTCTGTTCTGTATATTCTAATTCCCTTGTTTTCATTCAAACTCTGTTCTGTACATTCTAATTCCGTTGTTTTCATTCAAACTCTGTTCTGTACATTCTAATTCCGTTGTTTTCATTCAAACTCTATTCTGTACATTCAAATTCCGTTGTTTACATTCAAACTCTGTTCTGTACATTCTAATTCCGTTGTTTTCATTCAAAGTCTGTTCTGTACATTCTAATTCCGTTTTTTTTCATTCAAACTCTGTTCTGTATGTTCTAATTCCCTTGTTTTCATTCAAACTCTGTTCTGTACATTCTAATTCCGTTGTTTTCATTCAAATTCCATTGTTTTGATTCAAATTCAGTTCTGTTCATTCTAATTCTGTTGTTTTGATTCAAATTCCATTGTTTTTCCATTGAACTGAATTTGAATCAAAACAATGGAATTTGAATGAAATCAATGGACTATTAATACATTCTAATTCCGTTGTTGTCATTCAAACTCTGTTCTGTACATTTCAATTCAGTTTTTTTTATTCTAATTCCATTGTTTTCATTCAAACTCTGTTCTGTACATTCTAATTCCGTTTTTTCATTCAAACTCTGTTCTGTACATTTCTATTCTGTTGTTTTGATTCAAATTCCATTGTTTTTATTCAAACTCTGTTTTGTACATTCTACTTCAGTTTTTCATTCAAACTCTGTTCTCTATATTCTAATTCTGTTGTTTTCATTCAAAGTCTGTTCTGTACATTCTAATTCCGTTGTTTTCATTCAAATTCCATTGTTTTGATTCAAATTCAGTTCTGTTCATTCTAATTCTGTTGTTTTGATTCAAATTCCATTGTTTTTCCATTGAACTGAATTTGAATCAAAACAATGGAATTTGAATCAAAACAACAGAATTAGAATGAAAACAATGGACTATTAATACATTCTAATTCCGTTGTTGTCATTCAAACTCTGTTCTGTACATTCTAATTCTGCTTTTTTTCATTCAAACTCTGTTCTGTACATTTCTATTCTGTTGTTTTGATTCAAATTCCATTGTTTTTATTCAAACTCTGTTTTGTACATTCTACTTCCGTTTTTCATTCAAACTCTGTTCTGTATATTCTAATTCTGTTGTTTTCATTCAAAGTCTGTTCTGTACATTCTAATTCCGTTGTTTTCATTCAAACTCTGTTCTGTACATTCTAATTCCGTTGTTTTCATTCAAACTCTATTCTGTACATTCTAATTCCCTTGTTTTCATTCAAACTCTGTTCTGTACATTTCAATTCTGTTTTTTTTTTATTCTAATTCCGTTGTTTTCATTCAAACTCTGTTTTGTACATTCTAATTCCATTGTTTTCATTCAAACTCTATTCTGTACATTCTAATTCCGTTGTTTTCATTCAAATTCTGTTCTGTACATTCTAATTCCGTTGTTTTCATTCAAATTCCATTGTTTTGATTCAAATTCAGTTCTGTTCATTCTAATTCTGTTGTTTTGATTCAAATTCCATTGTTTTTCCATTGAACTGAATTTGAATCAAAACAATGGAATTTGAATGAAAACAACAGAATTAGAATGAAAACAATGGACTATTAATACATTCTAATTCCGTTGTTGTCATTCAAACTCTGTTCTGTACATTTCAATTCAGTTTTTTTTTATTCTAATTCCATTGTTTTCATTCAAACTCTGTTCTGTACATTCTAATTCTGTTTTTTTCATTCAAACTCTGTTCTGTACAATCTAATTCCGTTTTTTTCATTCAAACTCTGTTCTGTACATTTCTATTCTGTTGTTTTGATTCAAATTCCATTGTTTTTATTCAAACTCTGTTTTGTACATTCTACTTCCGTTTTTCATTCAAACTCTGTTCTGTATATTCTAATTCTGTTGTTTTCATTCAAAGTCTGTTCTGTACATTCTAATTCCGTTGTTTTCATTCAAACTCTGTTCTGTACATTCTAATTCCGTTGTTTTCATTCAAACTCTATTCTGTACATTCTAATTCCGTTGTTTTCATTCAAACTCTGTTCTGTACATTTCTATTCTGTTGTTTTGATTCAAATTCCATTGTTTTTATTCAAACTCTGTTTTGTACATTCTACTTCCGTTTTTCATTCAAACTCTGTTTTGTATATTCTAATTCTGTTGTTTTCATTCAAAGTCTGTTCTGTACATTCTAATTCCGTTGTTTTCATTCAAACTCTGTTCTGTACATTCTAATTCCGTTGTTTTCATTCAAACTCTGTTCTGTACATTCTAATTCCGTTGTTTTCATTCAAACTCTGTTCTGTACATTTCAATTCTGTTGTTTTTATTCTAATTCCGTTGTTTTTATTCAAACTCTGTTTTGTACATTCTACTTCCGTTTTTCATTCAAACTCTGTTCTGTATATTCTAATTCTGTTGTTTTCATTCAAAGTCTGTTCTGTATGTTCTAATTCCCTTGTTTTCATTCAAACTCTGTTCTGTACATTCTAATTCCGTTGTTTTCATTCAAATTCCATTGTTTTGATTCAAATTCAGTTCTGTTCATTCTAATTATGTTGTTTTGATTCAAATTCCATTGTTTTTCCATTGAACTGAATTTGAATCAAAACAATGGAATTTGAATGAAAACAACAGAATTAGAATGAAAACAATGGACTATTAATACATTCTAATTCCGTTGTTGTCATTCAAACTCTGTTCTGTACATTTCAATTCAGTTTTTTTTATTCTAATTCCATTGTTTTCATTCAAACTCTGTTCTGTACATTCTAATTCTGTTTTTTTCATTCAAACTCTGTTCTGTACATTCTAATTCCGTTTTTTTCATTCAAACTCTGTTCTGTACATTTCTATTCTGTTGTTTTGATTCAAATTCCATTGTTTTTATTCAAACTCTGTTTTGTACATTCTACTTCCGTTTTTCATTCAAACTCTGTTCTGTATATTCTAATTCTGTTGTTTTCATTCAAAGTCTGTTCTGTACATTCTAATTCCGTTGTTTTCATTCAAACTCTGTTCTGTACATTCTAATTCCGTTGTTTTCATTCAAACTCTATTCTGTACATTCTAATTCCGTTGTTTTCATTCAAACTCTGTTCTGTACATTTCAATTCTGTTTTTTTTTATTCTAATTCCGTTGTTTTCATTCAAACTCTGTTTTGTACATTCTAATTCCGTTTTTTTCATTCAAACTCTGTTCTGTACATTTCTATTCTGTTGTTTTGATTCAAATTCCATTGTTTTTATTCAAACTCTGTTTTGTACATTCTACTTCCGTTTTTCATTCAAACTCTTTTCTGTATATTCTAATTCTGTTGTTTTCATTCAAAGTCTGTTCTGTACATTCTAATTCCGTTGTTTTCATTCAAACTCTGTTCTGTATATTCTAATTCCCTTGTTTTCATTCAAACTCTGTTCTGTACATTCTAATTCCGTTGTTTTCATTCAAACTCTGTTCTGTACATTCTAATTCCGTTGTTTTCATTCAAACTCTATTCTGTACATTCAAATTCCGTTGTTTACATTCAAACTCTGTTCTGTACATTCTAATTCCGTTGTTTTCATTCAAAGTCTGTTCTGTACATTCTAATTCCGTTTTTTTTCATTCAAACTCTGTTCTGTATGTTCTAATTCCCTTGTTTTCATTCAAACTCTGTTCTGTACATTCTAATTCCGTTGTTTTCATTCAAATTCCATTGTTTTGATTCAAATTCAGTTCTGTTCATTCTAATTCTGTTGTTTTGATTCAAATTCCATTGTTTTTCCATTGAACTGAATTTGAATCAAAACAATGGAATTTGAATGAAATCAATGGACTATTAATACATTCTAATTCCGTTGTTGTCATTCAAACTCTGTTCTGTACATTTCAATTCAGTTTTTTTTATTCTAATTCCATTGTTTTCATTCAAACTCTGTTCTGTACATTCTAATTCCGTTTTTTCATTCAAACTCTGTTCTGTACATTTCTATTCTGTTGTTTTGATTCAAATTCCATTGTTTTTATTCAAACTCTGTTTTGTACATTCTACTTCAGTTTTTCATTCAAACTCTGTTCTCTATATTCTAATTCTGTTGTTTTCATTCAAAGTCTGTTCTGTACATTCTAATTCCGTTGTTTTCATTCAAATTCCATTGTTTTGATTCAAATTCAGTTCTGTTCATTCTAATTCTGTTGTTTTGATTCAAATTCCATTGTTTTTCCATTGAACTGAATTTGAATCAAAACAATGGAATTTGAATCAAAACAACAGAATTAGAATGAAAACAATGGACTATTAATACATTCTAATTCCGTTGTTGTCATTCAAACTCTGTTCTGTACATTCTAATTCTGCTTTTTTTCATTCAAACTCTGTTCTGTACATTTCTATTCTGTTGTTTTGATTCAAATTCCATTGTTTTTATTCAAACTCTGTTTTGTACATTCTACTTCCGTTTTTCATTCAAACTCTGTTCTGTATATTCTAATTCTGTTGTTTTCATTCAAAGTCTGTTCTGTACATTCTAATTCCGTTGTTTTCATTCAAACTCTGTTCTGTACATTCTAATTCCGTTGTTTTCATTCAAACTCTATTCTGTACATTCTAATTCCCTTGTTTTCATTCAAACTCTGTTCTGTACATTTCAATTCTGTTTTTTTTTTTATTCTAATTCCGTTGTTTTCATTCAAACTCTGTTTTGTACATTCTAATTCCATTGTTTTCATTCAAACTCTATTCTGTACATTCTAATTCCGTTGTTTTCATTCAAATTCTGTTCTGTACATTCTAATTCCGTTGTTTTCATTCAAATTCCATTGTTTTGATTCAAATTCAGTTCTGTTCATTCTAATTCTGTTGTTTTGATTCAAATTCCATTGTTTTTCCATTGAACTGAATTTGAATCAAAACAATGGAATTTGAATGAAAACAACAGAATTAGAATGAAAACAATGGACTATTAATACATTCTAATTCCGTTGTTGTCATTCAAACTCTGTTCTGTACATTTCAATTCAGTTTTTTTTTATTCTAATTCCATTGTTTTCATTCAAACTCTGTTCTGTACATTCTAATTCTGTTTTTTTCATTCAAACTCTGTTCTGTACAATCTAATTCCGTTTTTTTCATTCAAACTCTGTTCTGTACATTTCTATTCTGTTGTTTTGATTCAAATTCCATTGTTTTTATTCAAACTCTGTTTTGTACATTCTACTTCCGTTTTTCATTCAAACTCTGTTCTGTATATTCTAATTCTGTTGTTTTCATTCAAAGTCTGTTCTGTACATTCTAATTCCGTTGTTTTCATTCAAACTCTGTTCTGTACATTCTAATTCCGTTGTTTTCATTCAAACTCTATTCTGTACATTCTAATTCCGTTGTTTTCATTCAAACTCTGTTCTGTACATTTCTATTCTGTTGTTTTGATTCAAATTCCATTGTTTTTATTCAAACTCTGTTTTGTACATTCTACTTCCGTTTTTCATTCAAACTCTGTTTTGTATATTCTAATTCTGTTCTTTTCATTCAAAGTCTGTTCTGTACATTCTAATTCCGTTGTTTTCATTCAAACTCTGTTCTGTACATTCTAATTCCGTTGTTTTCATTCAAACTCTATTCTGTACATTCTAATTCCGTTGTTTTCATTCAAACTCTGTTCTGTACATTTCAATTCTGTTTTTTTTTATTCTAATTCCGTTGTTTTCATTCAAACTCTGTTTTGTACATTCTAATTCCGTTTTTTTCATTCAAACTCTGTTCTGTACATTTCTACTCTGTTGTTTTGATTCAAATTCCATTGTTTTTATTCAAAGTCTGTTTTGTACATTCTACTTCCGTTTTTCATTCGAACTCTTTTCTGTATATTCTAATTCTGTTGTTTTCATTCAAAGTCTGTTCTGTATATTCTAATTCTGTTGTTTTCATTCAAAGTCTGTTCTGTACATTCTAATTCCGTTGTTTTCATTCAAACTCTGTTCTGTATATTCTAATTCCCTTGTTTTCATTCAAACTCTGTTCTGTACATTCTAATTCCGTTGTTTTCATTCAAACTCTGTTCTGTACATTCTAATTCCGTTGTTTTCATTCAAACTCTATTCTGTACATTCAAATTCTGTTGTTTACATTCAAACTCTGTTCTGTACATTCTAATTCCGTTTTTTTCATTCAAACTCTGTTCTGTACATTTCTATTCTGTTGTTTTGATTCAAATTCCATTGTTTTTATTCAAACTCTGTTTTGTACATTCTACTTCAGTTTTTCATTCAAACTCTGTTCTCTATATTCTAATTCTGTTGTTTTCATTCAAAGTCTGTTCTGTACATTCTAATTCCGTTGTTTTCATTCAAATTCCATTGTTTTGATTCAAATTCAGTTCTGTTCATTCTAATTCTGTTGTTTTGATTCAAATTCCATTGTTTTTCCATTGAACTGAATTTGAATCAAAACAATGGAATTTGAATGAAAACAACAGAATTAGAATGAAAACAATGGACTATTAATACATTCTAATTCCGTTGTTGTCATTCAAACTCTGCTCTGTACATTTCAATTCAGTTTTTTTTATTCTAATTCCATTGTTTTCATTCAAACTCTGTTCTGTACATTCTAATTCTGTTTTTTTCATTCAAACTCTGTTCTGTACATTCTAATTCCGTTTTTTTCATTCAAACTCTGTTCTG
Source organism: Maylandia zebra (assembly GCF_041146795.1). Taxonomy (NCBI): domain Eukaryota; kingdom Metazoa; phylum Chordata; class Actinopteri; order Cichliformes; family Cichlidae; genus Maylandia; species Maylandia zebra. The sequence continues at coordinate 337,602 of NW_027490058.1, read as the reverse complement.
TACATTTCTATTCTGTTGTTTTGATTCAAATTCCATTGTTTTTATTCAAACTCTGTTTTGTACATTCTACTTCCGTTTTTCATTCAAACTCTGTTCTGTATATTCTAATTCTGTTGTTTTCATTCAAAGTCTGTTCTGTACATTCTAATTCCGTTGTTTTCATTCAAACTCTGTTCTGTACATTCTAATTCCGTTGTTTTCATTCAAACTCTATTCTGTACATTCTAATTCCGTTGTTTTCATTCAAACTCTGTTCTGTACATTCTAATTCCGTTGTTTTCATTCAAACTCTATTCTGTACATTCAAATTCTGTTGTTTACATTCAAACTCTGTTCTGTACATTCTAATTCCGTTGTTTTCATTCAAAGTCTGTTCTGTACATTCTAATTCCCTTGTTTTCATTCAAACTCTGTTCTGTACATTCTAATTCCGTTGTTTTCATTCAAATTCCATTGTTTTGATTCAAATTCAGTTCTGTTCATTCTAATTCTGTTGTTTTGATTCAAATTCCATTGTTTTTCCATTGAACTGAATTTGAATCAAAACAATGGAATTTGAATGAAATCAATGGACTATTAATACATTCTAATTCCGTTGTTGTCATTCAAACTCTGTTCTGTACATTTCAATTCAGTTTTTTTTATTCTAATTCCATTGTTTTCATTCAAACTCTGTTCTGTACATTCTAATTCCGTTTTTTTCATTCAAACTCTGTTCTGTACATTTCTATTCTGTTGTTTTGATTCAAATTCCATTGTTTTTATTCAAACTCTGTTTTGTACATTCTACTTCAGTTTTTCATTCAAACTCTGTTCTCTATATTCTAATTCTGTTGTTTTCATTCAAAGTCTGTTCTGTACATTCTAATTCCGTTGTTTTCATTCAAATTCCATTGTTTTGATTCAAATTCAGTTCTGTTCATTCTAATTCTGTTGTTTTGATTCAAATTCCATTGTTTTTCCATTGAACTGAATTTGAATCAAAACAATGGAATTTGAATGAAAACAACAGAATTAGAATGAAAACAATGGACTATTAATACATTCTAATTCCGTTGTTGTCATTCAAACTCTGTTCTGTACATTTCAATTCAGTTTTTTTTATTCTAATTCCATTGTTTTCATTCAAACTCTGTTCTGTACATTCTAATTCTGTTTTTTTCATTCAAACTCTGTTCTGTACATTCTAATTCCGTTGTTTTCATTCAAAGTCTGTTCTGTACATTCTAATTCCCTTGTTTTCATTCAAACTCTGTTCTGTACATTCTAATTCCGTTGTTTTCATTCAAATTCCATTGTTTTGATTCAAATTCAGTTCTGTTCATTCTAATTCTGTTGTTTTGATTCAAATTCCATTGTTTTTCCATTGAACTGAATTTGAATCAAAACAATGGAATTTGAATGAAATCAATGGACTATTAATACATTCTAATTCCGTTGTTGTCATTCAAACTCTGTTCTGTACATTTCAATTCAGTTTTTTTTATTCTAATTCCATTGTTTTCATTCAAACTCTGTTCTGTACATTCTAATTCCGTTTTTTTCATTCAAACTCTGTTCTGTACATTTCTATTCTGTTGTTTTGATTCAAATTCCATTGTTTTTATTCAAACTCTGTTTTGTACATTCTACTTCAGTTTTTCATTCAAACTCTGTTCTGTATATTCTAATTCTGTTGTTTTCATTCAAAGTCTGTTCTGTACATTCTAATTCCGTTGTTTTCATTCAAATTCCATTGTTTTGATTCAAATTCAGTTCTGTTCATTCTAATTCTGTTGTTTTGATTCAAATTCCATTGTTTTTCCATTGAACTGAATTTGAATCAAAACAATGGAATTTGAATGAAAACAACAGAATTAGAATGAAAACAATGGACTATTAATACATTCTAATTCCGTTGTTGTCATTCAAACTCTGTTCTGTACATTTCAATTCAGTTTTTTTTATTCTAATTCCATTGTTTTCATTCAAACTCTGTTCTGTACATTCTAATTCTGTTTTTTTCATTCAAACTCTGTTCTGTACATTCTAATTCCGTTTTTTTCATTCAAACTCTGTTCTGTACATTTCTATTCTGTTGTTTTGATTCAAATTCCATTGTTTTTATTCAAACTCTGTTTTGTACATTCTACTTCCGTTTTTCATTCAAACTCTGTTCTGTATATTCTAATTCTGTTGTTTTCATTCAAAGTCTGTTCTGTACATTCTAATTCCGTTGTTTTTATTCAAACTCTGTTCTGTACATTCTAATTCCGTTGTTTTCATTCAAACTCTATTCTGTACATTCTAATTCCGTTGTTTTCATTCAAACTCTGTTCTGTACATTCTAATTCCGTTGTTTTCATTCAAACTCTATTCTGTACATTCAAATTCTGTTGTTTACATTCAAACTCTGTTCTGTACATTCTAATTCCGTTTTTTTTCATTCAAACTCTGTTCTGTATGTTCTAATTCCCTTGTTTTCATTCAAACTCTGTTCTGTACATTCTAATTCCGTTGTTTTCATTCAAATTCCATTGTTTTGATTCAAATTCAGTTCTGTTCATTCTAATTCTGTTGTTTTGATTCAAATTCCATTGTTTTTCCATTGAACTGAATTTGAATCAAAACAATGGAATTTGAATGAAATCAATGGACTATTAATACATTCTAATTCCGTTGTTGTCATTCAAACTCTGTTCTGTACATTTCAATTCAGTTTTTTTTATTCTAATTCCATTGTTTTCATTCAAACTCTGTTCTGTACATTCTAATTCCGTTTTTTTCATTCAAACTCTGTTCTGTACATTTCTATTCTGTTGTTTTGATTCAAATTCCATTGTTTTTATTCAAACTCTGTTTTGTACATTCTACTTCAGTTTTTCATTCAAACTCTGTTCTCTATATTCTAATTCTGTTGTTTTCATTCAAAGTCTGTTCTGTACATTCTAATTCCGTTGTTTTCATTCAAATTCCATTGTTTTGATTCAAATTCAGTTCTGTTCATTCTAATTCTGTTGTTTTGATTCAAATTCCATTGTTTTTCCATTGAACTGAATTTGAATCAAAACAATGGAATTTGAATGAAAACAACAGAATTAGAATGAAAACAATGGACTATTAATACATTCTAATTCCGTTGTTGTCATTCAAACTCTGTTCTGTACATTTCAATTCAGTTTTTTTTATTCTAATTCCATTGTTTTGATTCAAATTCAGTTCTGTACATTCTAATTCTGTTTTTTTCATTCAAACTCTGTTCTGTACATTCTAATTCCGTTTTTTTCATTCAAACTCTGTTCTGTACATTTCTATTCTGTTGTTTTGATTCAAATTCCATTGTTTTTATTCAAACTCTGTTTTGTACATTCTACTTCCGTTTTTCATTCAAACTCTGTTCTGTATATTCTAATTCTGTTGTTTTCATTCAAAGTCTGTTCTGTACATTCTAATTCCGTTGTTTTCATTCAAACTCTGTTCTGTACATTCTAATTCCGTTGTTTTCATTCAAACTCTATTCTGTACATTCTAATTCCCTTGTTTTCATTCAAACTCTGTTCTGTACATTTAAATTCTGTTTTTTTTATTCTAATTCCGTTGTTTTCATTCAAACTCTGTTTTGTACATTCTAATTCCATTGTTTTCATTCAAACTCTATTCTGTACATTCTAATTCCGTTGTTTTCATTCAAATTCTGTTCTGTACATTCTAATTCCGTTGTTTTCATTCAAATTCCATTGTTTTGATTCAAATTCAGTTCTGTTCATTCTAATTCTGTTGTTTTGATTCAAATTCCATTGTTTTTCCATTGAACTGAATTTGAATGAAAACAATGGAATTTGAATGAAAACAACAGAATTAGAATGAAAACAATGGACTATTAATACATTCTAATTCCGTTGTTGTCATTCAAACTCTGTTCTGTACATTTCAATTCAGTTTTTTTTAATTCTAATTCCATTGTTTTCATTCAAACTCTGTTCTGTACATTCTAATTCTGTTTTTTTCATTCAAACTCTGTTCTGTACAATCTAATTCCGTTTTTTTCATTCAAACTCTGTTCTGTACATTTCTATTCTGTTGTTTTCATTCAAATTCCATTGTTTTTATTCAAACTCTGTTTTGTACATTCTACTTCCGTTTTTCATTCAAACTCTGTTCTGTATATTCTAATTCTGTTGTTTTCATTCAAAGTCTGTTCTGTACATTCTAATTCCGTTGTTTTCATTCAAACTCTGTTCTGTACATTCTAATTCCGTTGTTTTCATTCAAACTCTATTCTGTACATTCTAATTCCGTTGTTTTCATTCAAACTCTGTTCTGTACATTTCAATTCTGTTTTTTTTTTATTCTAATTCCGTTGTTTTCATTCAAACTCTGTTTTGTACATTCTAATTCCGTTTTTTTCATTCAAACTCTGTTCTGTACATTTCTATTCTGTTGTTTTGATTCAAATTCCATTGTTTTTATTCAAACTCTGTTTTGTACATTCTACTTCCGTTTTTCATTCAAACTCTTTTCTGTATATTCTAATTCTGTTGTTTTCATTCAAAGTCTGTTCTGTACATTCTAATTCCGTTGTTTTCATTCAAACTCTGTTCTGTACATTCTAATTCCGTTGTTTTCATTCAAACTCTATTCTGTACATTCAAATTCTGTTGTTTACATTCAAACTCTGTTCTGTACATTCTAATTCCGTTGTTTTCATTCAAACTCTGTTCTGTACATTCTAATTCCGTTGTTTTCATTCAAACTCTGTTCTGTACATTCAAATTCTGTTGTTTTCATTCAAACTCTGTTCTGTACATTCTAATTCCGTTGTTTTCATTCAAACTCTGTTCTGTACATTTCAATTCTGTTTTTTTTTTATTTTAATTCCGTTGTTTTCATTCAAACTCTGTTTTGTACATTCTAATTTCGTTTTTTTCATTCAAACTCTGTTCTGTACATTTCTATTCTGTTGTTTTGATTCAAATTCCATTGTTTTTATTCAAACTCTGTTTTGTACATTCTACTTCCGTTTTTCATTCAAACTCTGTTCTGTATATTCTAATTCTGTTGTTTTCATTCAAAGTCTGTTCTGTACATTCTAATTCCATTGTTTTCATTCAAACTCTGTTTTGTACATTCTTATTCCGTTTTTTTCATTCAAACTCTGTTCTGTACATTTCTATTCTGTTGTTTTGATTCAAATTCCATTGTTTTTATTCAAACTCTGTTTTGTACATTCTACTTCCGTTTTTCATTCAAACTCTTTTCTGTATATTCTAATTCTGTTGTTTTCATTCAAAGTCTGTTCTGTACATTCTAATTCCGTTGTTTTCATTCAAACTCTGTTCTGTATATTCTAATTCCCTTGTTTTATTCAAACTCTGTTCTGTACATTCTAATTCCGTGGTTTTCATTCAAAGTCTGTTCTGTACATTCTAATTCCGTTTTTTTTTCATTCAAACTCTGTTCTGTATGTTCTAATTCCCTTGTTTTCATTCAAACTCTGTTCTGTACATTCTAATTCCGTTGTTTTCATTCAAATTCCATTGTTTTGATTCAAATTCAGTTCTGTTCATTCTAATTAAGTTGTTTTGATTCAAATTCCATTGATTTTCCATTGAACTGAATTTGAATCAAAACAATGGAATTTGAATGAAAACAACAGAATTAGAATGAAAACAATGGACTATTAATACATTCTAATTCCGTTGTTGTCATTCAAACTCTGTTCTGTACATTTCAATTCAGTTTTTTTTATTCTAATTCCATTGTTTTCATTCAAACTCTGTTCTGTACATTCTAATTCCGTTTTTTTCATTCAAACTCTGTTCTGTACATTTCTATTCTGTTGTTTTGATTCAAATTCCATTGTTTTTATTCAAACTCTGTTTTGTACATTCTACTTCAGTTTTTTATTCAAACTCTGTTCTCTATATTCTAATTCTGTTGTTTTCATTCAAAGTCTGTTCTGTACATTCTAATTCCGTTGTTTTCATTCAAATTCCATTGTTTTGATTCAAATTCAGTACTGTTCATTCTAATTCTGTTGTTTTGATTCAAATTCCATTGTTTTTCCATTGAACTGAATTTGAATCAAAACAATGGAATTTGAATGAAAACAACAGAATTAGAATGAAAACAATGGACTATTAATACATTCTAATTCCGTTGTTGTCATTCAAACTCTGTTCTGTACATTTCAATTCAGTTTTTTTTATTCTAATTCCATTGTTTTCATTCAAACTCTGTTCTGTACATTCTAATTCTGTTTTTTTCATTCAAACTCTGTTCTGTACATTCTAATTCCGTTTTTTTCATTCAAACTCTGTTCTGTACATTTCTATTCTGTTGTTTTGATTCAAATTCCATTGTTTTTATTCAAACTCTGTTTTGTACATTCTACTTCCGTTTTTCATTCAAACTCTGTTCTGTATATTCTAATTCTGTTGTTTTCATTCAAAGTCTGTTCTGTACATTCTAATTCCGTTGTTTTCATTCAAACTCTGTTCTGTACATTCTAATTCCGTTGTTTTCATTCAAACTCTATTCTGTACATTCTAATTCCGTTGTTTTCATTCAAACTCTGTTCTGTACATTCTAATTCCGTTGTTTTCATTCAAACTCTATTCTGTACATTCAAATTCTGTTGTTTACATTCAAACTCTGTTCTGTACATTCTAATTCCGTTTTTTTTCATTCAAACTCTGTTCTGTATGTTCTAATTCCCTTGTTTTCATTCAAACTCTGTTCTGTACATTCTAATTCCGTTGTTTTCATTCAAATTCCATTGTTTTGATTCAAATTCAGTTCTGTTCATTCTAATTCTGTTGTTTTGATTCAAACTCTGTTCTGTACATTTCAATTCAGTTTTTTTTATTCTAATTCCATTGTTTTCATTCAAACTCTGTTCTGTACATTCTAATTCTGTTTTTTTCATTCAAACTCTGTTCTGTACATTCTAATTCCGTTTTTTTCATTCAAACTCTGTTCTGTACATTTCTATTCTGTTGTTTTGATTCAAATTCCATTGTTTTTATTCAAACTCTGTTTTGTACATTCTACTTCCGTTTTTCATTCAAACTCTGTTCTGTATATTCTAATTCTGTTGTTTTCATTCAAAGTCTGTTCTGTACATTCTAATTCCGTTGTTTTCATTCAAACTCTGTTCTGTACATTCTAATTCCGTTGTTTTCATTCAAACTCTATTCTGTACATTCTAATTCCCTTGTTTTCATTCAAACTCTGTTCTGTACATTTCAATTCTGTTTTTTTTATTCTAATTCCGTTGTTTTCATTCAAACTCTGTTTTGTACATTCTAATTCCATTGTTTTCATTCAAACTCTATTCTGTACATTCTAATTCCGTTGTTTTCATTCAAATTCTGTTCTGTACATTCTAATTCCGTTGTTTTCATTCAAATTCCATTGTTTTGATTCAAATTCAGTTCTGTTCATTCTAATTCTGTTGTTTTGATTCAAATTCCATTGTTTTTCCATTGAACTGAATTTGAATGAAAACAATGGAATTTGAATGAAAACAACAGAATTAGAATGAAAACAATGGACTATTAATACATTCTAATTCCGTTGTTGTCATTCAAACTCTGTTCTGTACATTTCAATTCAGTTTTTTTTTATTCTAATTCCATTGTTTTCATTCAAACTCTGTTCTGTACATTCTAATTCTGTTTTTTTCATTCAAACTCTGTTCTGTACAATCTAATTCCGTTTTTTTCATTCAAACTCTGTTCTGTACATTTCTATTCTGTTGTTTTCATTCAAATTCCATTGTTTTTATTCAAACTCTGTTTTGTACATTCTACTTCCGTTTTTCATTCAAACTCTGTTCTGTATATTCTAATTCTGTTGTTTTCATTCAAAGTCTGTTCTGTACATTCTAATTCCGTTGTTTTCATTCAAACTCTGTTCTGTACATTCTAATTCCGTTGTTTTCATTCAAACTCTATTCTGTACATTCTAATTCCGTTGTTTTCATTCAAACTCTGTTCTGTACATTTCAATTCTGTTTTTTTTTATTCTAATTCCGTTGTTTTCATTCAAACTCTGTTTTGTACATTCTAATTCCGTTTTTTTCATTCAAACTCTGTTCTGTACATTTCTATTCTGTTGTTTTGATTCAAATTCCATTGTTTTTATTCAAACTCTGTTTTGTACATTCTACTTCCGTTTTTCATTCAAACTCTTTTCTGTATATTCTAATTCTGTTGTTTTCATTCAAAGTCTGTTCTGTACATTCTAATTCCGTTGTTTTCATTCAAACTCTGTTCTGTATATTCTAATTCTGTTGTTTTCATTCAAAGTCTGTTCTGTACATTCTAATTCCGTTGTTTTCATTCAAATTCCATTGTTTTGATTCAAATTCAGTTCTGTTCATTCTAATTCTGTTGTTTTGATTCAAATTCCATTGTTTTTCCATTGAACTGAATTTGAATCAAAACAATGGAATTTCAATGAAAACAACAGAATTAGAATGAAAACAATGGACTATTAATACATTCTAATTCCGTTGTTGTCATTCAAACTCTGTTCTGTACATTTCAATTCAGTTTTTTTTATTCTAATTCCATTGTTTTCATTCAAACTCTGTTCTGTACATTCTAATTCTGTTTTTTTCATTCAAACTCTGTTCTGTACATTCTAATTCCGTTTTTTTCATTCAAACTCTGTTCTGTACATTTCTATTCTGTTGTTTTGATTCAAATTCCATTGTTTTTATTCAAACTCTGTTTTGTACATTCTACTTCCGTTTTTCATTCAAACTCTGTTCTGTATATTCTAATTCTGTTGTTTTCATTCAAAGTCTGTTCTGTACATTCTAATTCCGTTGTTTTTATTCAAACTCTGTTCTGTACATTCTAATTCCGTTGTTTTCATTCAAACTCTATTCTGTACATTCTAATTCCGTTGTTTTCATTCAAACTCTGTTCTGTACATTCTAATTCCGTTGTTTTCATTCAAACTCTATTCTGTACATTCAAATTCTGTTGTTTACATTCAAACTCTGTTCTGTACATTCTAATTCCGTTTTTTTTCATTCAAACTCTGTTCTGTATGTTCTAATTCCCTTGTTTTCATTCAAACTCTGTTCTGTACATTCTAATTCCGTTGTTTTCATTCAAATTCCATTGTTTTGATTCAAATTCAGTTCTGTTCATTCTAATTCTGTTGTTTTGATTCAAATTCCATTGTTTTTCCATTGAACTGAATTTGAATCAAAACAATGGAATTTGAATGAAAACAACAGAATTAGAATGAAAACAATGGACTATTAATACATTCTAATTCCGTTGTTGTCATTCAAACTCTGTTCTGTACATTTCAATTCAGTTTTTTTTATTCTAATTCCATTGTTTTCATTCAAACTCTGTTCTGTACATTCTAATTCTGTTTTTTTCATTCAAACTCTGTTCTGTACATTCTAATTCCGTTTTTTTCATTCAAACTCTGTTCTGTACATTTCTATTCTGTTGTTTTGATTCAAATTCCATTGTTTTTATTCAAACTCTGTTTTGTACATTCTACTTCCGTTTTTCATTCAAACTCTGTTCTGTATATTCTAATTCTGTTGTTTTCATTCAAAGTCTGTTCTGTACATTCTAATTCCGTTGTTTTCATTCAAACTCTGTTCTGTACATTCTAATTCCGTTGTTTTCATTCAAACTCTATTCTGTACATTCTAATTCCCTTGTTTTCATTCAAACTCTGTTCTGTACATTTCAATTCTGTTTTTTTTATTCTAATTCCGTTGTTTTCATTCAAACTCTGTTTTGTACATTCTAATTCCATTGTTTTCATTCAAACTCTATTCTGTACATTCTAATTCCGTTGTTTTCATTCAAATTCTGTTCTGTACATTCTAATTCCGTTGTTTTCATTCAAATTCCATTGTTTTGATTCAAATTCAGTTCTGTTCATTCTAATTCTGTTGTTTTGATTCAAATTCCATTGTTTTTCCATTGAACTGAATTTGAATGAAAACAATGGAATTTGAATGAAAACAACAGAATTAGAATGAAAACAATGGACTATTAATGCATTCTAATTCCGTTGTTGTCATTCAAACTCTGTTCTGTACATTTCAATTCAGTTTTTTTTTATTCTAATTCCATTGTTTTCATTCAAACTCTGTTCTGTACATTCTAATTCTGTTTTTTTCATTCAAACTCTGTTCTGTACAATCTAATTCCGTTTTTTTCATTCAAACTCTGTTCTGTACATTTCTATTCTGTTGTTTTCATTCAAATTCCATTGTTTTTATTCAAACTCTGTTTTGTACATTCTACTTCCGTTTTTCATTCAAACTCTGTTCTGTATATTCTAATTCTGTTGTTTTCATTCAAAGTCTGTTCTGTACATTCTAATTCCGTTGTTTTCATTCAAACTCTGTTCTGTACATTCTAATTCCGTTGTTTTCATTCAAACTCTATTCTGTACATTCTAATTCCGTTGTTTTCATTCAAACTCTGTTCTGTACATTTCAATTCTGTTTTTTTTTATTCTAATTCCGTTGTTTTCATTCAAACTCTGTTTTGTACATTCTAATTCCGTTTTTTTCATTCAAACTCTGTTCTGTACATTTCTATTCTGTTGTTTTGATTCAAATTCCATTGTTTTTATTCAAACTCTGTTTTGTACATTCTACTTCCGTTTTTCATTCAAACTCTTTTCTGTATATTCTAATTCTGTTGTTTTCATTCAAAGTCTGTTCTGTACATTCTAATTCCGTTGTTTTCATTCAAACTCTGTTCTGTACATTCTAATTCCGTTGTTTTCATTCAAACTCTATTCTGTACATTCTAATTCCGTTGTTTTCATTCAAACTCTGTTCTGTACATTCTAATTCCGTTGTTTTCATTCAAACTCTGTTCTGTACATTCAAATTCTGTTGTTTTCATTCAAACTCTGTTCTGTACATTCTAATTCCGTTGTTTTCATTCAAACTCTGTTCTGTACATTTCAATTCTGTTTTTTTTTTATTTTAATTCCGTTGTTTTCATTCAAACTCTGTTTTGTACATTCTAATTCCGTTTTTTTCATTCAAACTCTGTTCTGTACATTTCTATTCTGTTGTTTTGATTCAAATTCCATTGTTTTTATTCAAACTCTGTTTTGTACATTCTACTTCCGTTTTTCATTCAAACTCTGTTCTGTATATTCTAATTCTGTTGTTTTCATTCAAAGTCTGTTCTGTACATTCTAATTCCGTTTTTTTCATTCAAACTCTGTTCTGTACATTTCTATTCTGTTGTTTTGATTCAAATTCCATTGTTTTTATTCAAACTCTGTTTTGTACATTCTACTTCAGTTTTTCATTCAAACTCTGTTCTCTATATTCTAATTCTGTTGTTTTCATTCAAAGTCTGTTCTGTACATTCTAATTCCGTTGTTTTCATTCAAATTCCATTGTTTTGATTCAAATTCAGTTCTGTTCATTCTAATTCTGTTGTTTTGATTCAAATTCCATTGTTTTTCCATTGAACTGAATTTGAATCAAAACAATGGAATTTGAATGAAAACAACAGAATTAGAATGAAAACAATGGACTATTAATACATTCTAATTCCGTTGTTGTCATTCAAACTCTGTTCTGTACATTTCAATTCAGTTTTTTTTATTCTAATTCCGTTGTTTTCATTCAAACTCTGTTCTGTACATTCTAATTCTGTTTTTTTCATTCAAACTCTGTTCTGTACATTCTAATTCCGTTTTTTTCATTCAAACTCTGTTCTGTACATTTCTATTCTGTTGTTTTGATTCAAATTCCATTGTTTTTATTCAAACTCTGTTTTGTACATTCTACTTCCGTTTTTCATTCAAACTCTGTTCTGTATATTCTAATTCTGTTGTTTTCATTCAAAGTCTGTTCTGTACATTCTAATTCCGTTGTTTTCATTCAAACTCTGTTCTGTACATTCTAATTCCGTTGTTTTCATTCAAACTCTATTCTGTACATTCTAATTCCCTTGTTTTCATTCAAACTCTGTTCTGTACATTTCAATTCTGTTTTTTTTATTCTAATTCCGTTGTTTTCATTCAAACTCTGTTTTGTACATTCTAATTCCATTGTTTTCATTCAAACTCTATTCTGTACATTCTAATTCCGTTGTTTTCATTCAAATTCTGTTCTGTACATTCTAATTCCGTTGTTTTCATTCAAATTCCATTGTTTTGATTCAAATTCAGTTCTGTTCATTCTAATTCTGTTGTTTTGATTCAAATTCCATTGTTTTTCCATTGAACTGAATTTGAATGAAAACAATGGAATTTGAATGAAAACAACAGAATTAGAATGAAAACAATGGACTATTAATACATTCTAATTCCGTTGTTGTCATTCAAACTCTGTTCTGTACATTTCAATTCAGTTTTTTTTTATTCTAATTCCATTGTTTTCATTCAAACTCTGTTCTGTACATTCTAATTCTGTTTTTTTCATTCAAACTCTGTTCTGTACAATCTAATTCCGTTTTTTTCATTCAAACTCTGTTCTGTACATTTCTATTCTGTTGTTTTCATTCAAATTCCATTGTTTTTATTCAAACTCTGTTTTGTACATTCTACTTCCGTTTTTCATTCAAACTCTGTTCTGTACATTCTAATTCTGTTGTTTTCATTCAAAGTCTGTTCTGTACATTCTAATTCCGTTGTTTTCATTCAAACTCTGTTCTGTACATTCTAATTCCGTTGTTTTCATTCAAACTCTATTCTGTACATTCTAATTCCGTTGTTTTCATTCAAACTCTGTTCTGTACATTTCAATTCTGTTTTTTTTATTCTAATTCCGTTGTTTTCATTCAAACTCTGTTTTGTACATTCTAATTCCGTTTTTTTCATTCAAACTCTGTTCTGTACATTTCTATTCTGTTGTTTTGATTCAAATTCCATTGTTTTTATTCAAACTCTGTTTTGTACATTCTACTTCCGTTTTTCATTCAAACTCTTTTCTGTATATTCTAATTCTGTTGTTTTCATTCAAAGTCTGTTCTGTACATTCTAATTCCGTTGTTTTCATTCAAACTCTGTTCTGTACATTCTAATTCCGTTGTTTTCATTCAAACTCTATTCTGTACATTCAAATTCTGTTGTTTACATTGAAACTCTGTTCTGTACATTCTAATTCCGTTGTTTTCATTCAAACTCTGTTCTGTACATTCTAATTCCGTTGTTTTCATTCAAACTCTGTTCTGTACATTCAAATTCTGTTGTTTTCATTCAAACTCTGTTCTGTACATTCTAATTCCGTTGTTTTCATTCAAACTCTGTTCTGTACATTTCAATTCTGTTTTTTTTTATTCTAATTCCGTTGTTTTCATTCAAACTCTGTTTTGTACATTCTAATTCCATTGTTTTCATTCAAACTCTATTCTGTACATTCTAATTCCGTTGTTTTCATTCAAATTCTGTTCTGTACATTCTAATTCCGTTGTTTTCATTCAAATTCCATTGTTTTGATTCAAATTCAGTTCTGTTCATTCTAATTCTGTTGTTTTGATTCAAATTCCATTGTTTTTCCATTGAACTGAATTTGAATGAAAACAATGGAATTTGAATGAAAACAACAGAATTAGAATGAAAACAATGGACTATTAATACATTCTAATTCCGTTGTTGTCATTCAAACTCTGTTCTGTACATTTCAATTCAGTTTTTTTTTATTCTAATTCCATTGTTTTCATTCAAACTCTGTTCTGTACATTCTAATTCTGTTTTTTTCATTCAAACTCTGTTCTGTACAATCTAATTCCGTTTTTTTCATTCAAACTCTGTTCTGTACATTTCTATTCTGTTGTTTTCATTCAAATTCCATTGTTTTTATTCAAACTCTGTTTTGTACATTCTACTTCCGTTTTTCATTCAAACTCTGTTCTGTATATTCTAATTCTGTTGTTTTCATTCAAAGTCTGTTCTGTACATTCTAATTCCGTTGTTTTCATTCAAACTCTGTTCTGTACATTCTAATTCCGTTGTTTTCATTCAAACTCTGTTCTGTACATTTCAATTCTGTTTTTTTTTATTCTAATTCCGTTGTTTTCATTCAAACTCTGTTTTGTACATTCTAATTCCGTTTTTTTCATTCAAACTCTGTTCTGTACATTTCTATTCTGTTGTTTTGATTCAAATTCCATTGTTTTTATTCAAACTCTGTTTTGTACATTCTACTTCCGTTTTTCATTCAAACTCTTTTCTGTATATTCTAATTCTGTTGTTTTCATTCAAAGTCTGTTCTGTACATTCTAATTCCGTTGTTTTCATTCAAACTCTGTTCTGTACATTCTAATTCCGTTGTTTTCATTCAAACTCTATTCTGTACATTCTAATTCCGTTGTTTTCATTCAAACTCTGTTCTGTACATTCTAATTCCGTTGTTTTCATTCAAACTCTGTTCTGTACATTCAAATTCTGTTGTTTTCATTCAAACTCTGTTCTGTACATTCTAATTCCGTTGTTTTCATTCAAACTCTGTTCTGTACATTTCAATTCTGTTTTTTTTTTATTTTAATTCCGTTGTTTTCATTCAAACTCTGTTTTGTACATTCTAATTCCGTTTTTTTCATTCAAACTCTGTTCTGTACATTTCTATTCTGTTGTTTTGATTCAAATTCCATTGTTTTTATTCAAACTCTGTTTTGTACATTCTACTTCCGTTTTTCATTCAAACTCTGTTCTGTATATTCTAATTCTGTTGTTTTCATTCAAAGTCTGTTCTGTACATTCTAATTCCGTTTTTTTCATTCAAACTCTGTTCTGTACATTTCTATTCTGTTGTTTTGATTCAAATTCCATTGTTTTTATTCAAACTCTGTTTTGTACATTCTACTTCAGTTTTTCATTCAAACTCTGTTCTCTATATTCTAATTCTGTTGTTTTCATTCAAAGTCTGTTCTGTACATTCTAATTCCGTTGTTTTCATTCAAATTCCATTGTTTTGATTCAAATTCAGTTCTGTTCATTCTAATTCTGTTGTTTTGATTCAAATTCCATTGTTTTTCCATTGAACTGAATTTGAATCAAAACAATGGAATTTGAATGAAAACAACAGAATTAGAATGAAAACAATGGACTATTAATACATTCTAATTCCGTTGTTGTCATTCAAACTCTGTTCTGTACATTCTAATTCTGTTTTTTTCATTCAAACTCTGTTCTGTACATTCTAATTCCGTTTTTTTCATTCAAACTCTGTTCTGTACATTTCTATTCTGTTGTTTTGATTCAAATTCCATTGTTTTTATTCAAACTCTGTTTTGTACATTCTACTTCCGTTTTTCATTCAAACTCTGTTCTGTATATTCTAATTCTGTTGTTTTCATTCAAAGTCTGTTCTGTACATTCTAATTCCGTTGTTTTCATTCAAACTCTGTTCTGTACATTCTAATTCCGTTGTTTTCATTCAAACTCTATTCTGTACATTCTAATTCCCTTGTTTTCATTCAAACTCTGTTCTGTACATTTCAATTCTGTTTTTTTTATTCTAATTCCGTTGTTTTCATTCAAACTCTGTTTTGTACATTCTAATTCCATTGTTTTCATTCAAACTCTATTCTGTACATTCTAATTCCGTTGTTTTCATTCAAATTCTGTTCTGTACATTCTAATTCCGTTGTTTTCATTCAAATTCCATTGTTTTGATTCAAATTCAGTTCTGTTCATTCTAATTCTGTTGTTTTGATTCAAATTCCATTGTTTTTCCATTGAACTGAATTTGAATGAAAACAATGGAATTTGAATGAAAACAACAGAATTAGAATGAAAACAATGGACTATTAATACATTCTAATTCCGTTGTTGTCATTCAAACTCTGTTCTGTACATTTCAATTCAGTTTTTTTTTATTCTAATTCCATTGTTTTCATTCAAACTCTGTTCTGTACATTCTAATTCTGTTTTTTTCATTCAAACTCTGTTCTGTACAATCTAATTCCGTTTTTTTCATTCAAACTCTGTTCTGTACATTTCTATTCTGTTGTTTTCATTCAAATTCCATTGTTTTTATTCAAACTCTGTTTTGTACATTCTACTTCCGTTTTTCATTCAAACTCTGTTCTGTATATTCTAATTCTGTTGTTTTCATTCAAAGTCTGTTCTGTACATTCTAATTCCGTTGTTTTCATTCAAACTCTGTTCTGTACATTCTAATTCCGTTGTTTTCATTCAAACTCTATTCTGTACATTCTAATTCCGTTGTTTTCATTCAAACTCTGTTCTGTACATTTCAATTCTGTTTTTTTTATTCTAATTCCGTTGTTTTCATTCAAACTCTGTTTTGTACATTCTAATTCCGTTTTTTTCATTCAAACTCTGTTCTGTACATTTCTATTCTGTTGTTTTGATTCAAATTCCATTGTTTTTATTCAAACTCTGTTTTGTACATTCTACTTCCGTTTTTCATTCAAACTCTTTTCTGTATATTCTAATTCTGTTGTTTTCATTCAAAGTCTGTTCTGTACATTCTAATTCCGTTGTTTTCATTCAAACTCTGTTCTGTACATTCTAATTCCGTTGTTTTCATTCAAACTCTATTCTGTACATTCAAATTCTGTTGTTTACATTGAAACTCTGTTCTGTACATTCTAATTCCGTTGTTTTCATTCAAACTCTGTTCTGTACATTCTAATTCCGTTGTTTTCATTCAAACTCTGTTCTGTACATTCAAATTCTGTTGTTTTCATTCAAACTCTGTTCTGTACATTCTAATTCCGTTGTTTTCATTCAAACTCTGTTCTGTACATTTCAATTCTGTTTTTTTTTATTTTAATTCCGTTGTTTTCATTCAAACTCTGTTTTGTACATTCTAATTCCGTTTTTTTCATTCAAACTCTGTTCTGTACATTTCTATTCTGTTGTTTTGATTCAAATTCCATTGTTTTTATTCAAACTCTGTTTTGTACATTCTACTTCCGTTTTTCATTCAAACTCTGTTCTGTATATTCTAATTCTGTTGTTTTCATTCAAAGTCTGTTCTGTACATTCTAATTCCATTGTTTTCATTGAAACTCTGTTTTGTACATTCTTATTCCGTTTTTTTCATTCAAACTCTGTTCTGTACATTTCTATTCTGTTGTTTTGATTCAAATTCCATTGTTTTTATTCAAACTCTGTTTTGTACATTCTACTTCCGTTTTTCATTCAAACTCTTTTCTGTATATTCTAATTCTGTTGTTTTCATTCAAAATCTGTTCTGTACATTCTAATTCCGTTGTTTTCATTCAAACTCTGTTCTGTATATTCTAATTCCCTTGTTTTATTCAAACTCTGTTCTGTACATTCTAATTCCGTGGTTTTCATTCAAAGTCTGTTCTGTACATTCTAATTCCGTTTTTTTTTTCATTCAAACTCTGTTCTGTATGTTCTAATTCCCTTGTTTTCATTCAAACTCTGTTCTGTACATTCTAATTCCGTTGTTTTCATTCAAATTCCATTGTTTTGATTCAAATTCAGTTCTGTTCATTCTAATTAAGTTGTTTTGATTCAAATTCCATTGTTCTTCCATTGAACTGAATTTGAATCAAAACAATGGAATTTGAATGAAAACAACAGAATTAGAATGAAAACAATGGACTATTAATACATTCTAATTCCGTTGTTGTCATTCAAACTCTGTTCTGTACATTTCAATTCAGTTTTTTTTATTCTAATTCCATTGTTTTCATTCAAACTCTGTTCTGTACATTCTAATTCTGTTTTTTTCATTCAAACTCTGTTCTGTACATTCTAATTCCGTTTTTTTCATTCAAACTCTGTTCTGTACATTTCTATTCTGTTGTTTTGATTCAAATTCCATTGTTTTTATTCAAACTCTGTTTTGTACATTCTACTTCCGTTTTTCATTCAAACTCTGTTCTGTATATTCTAATTCTGTTGTTTTCATTCAAAGTCTGTTCTGTACATTCTAATTCCGTTGTTTTTATTCAAACTCTGTTCTGTACATTCTAATTCCGTTGTTTTCATTCAAACTCTATTCTGTACATTCTAATTCCGTTGTTTTCATTCAAACTCTGTTCTGTACATTCTAATTCCGTTGTTTTCATTCAAACTCTATTCTGTACATTCAAATTCTGTTGTTTACATTCAAACTCTGTTCTGTACATTCTAATTCCGTTTTTTTTCATTCAAACTCTGTTCTGTATGTTCTAATTCCCTTGTTTTCATTCAAACTCTGTTCTGTACATTCTAATTCCGTTGTTTTCATTCAAATTCCATTGTTTTGATTCAAATTCAGTTCTGTTCATTCTAATTCTGTTGTTTTGATTCAAATTCCATTGTTTTTCCATTGAACTGAATTTGAATCAAAACAATGGAATTTGAATGAAATCAATGGACTATTAATACATTCTAATTCCGTTGTTGTCATTCAAACTCTGTTCTGTACATTTCAATTCAGTTTTTTTTATTCTAATTCCATTGTTTTCATTCAAACTCTGTTCTGTACATTCTAATTCCGTTTTTTTCATTCAAACTCTGTTCTGTACATTTCTATTCTGTTGTTTTGATTCAAATTCCATTGTTTTTATTCAAACTCTGTTTTGTACATTCTACTTCAGTTTTTCATTCAAACTCTGTTCTCTATATTCTAATTCTGTTGTTTTCATTCAAAGTCTGTTCTGTACATTCTAATTCCGTTGTTTTCATTCAAATTCCATTGTTTTGATTCAAATTCAGTTCTGTTCATTCTAATTCTGTTGTTTTGATTCAAATTCCATTGTTTTTCCATTGAACTGAATTTGAATCAAAACAATGGAATTTGAATGAAAACAACAGAATTAGAATGAAAACAATGGACTATTAATACATTCTAATTCCGTTGTTGTCATTCAAACTCTGTTCTGTACATTTCAATTCAGTTTTTTTTATTCTAATTCCATTGTTTTCATTCAAACTCTGTTCTGTACATTCTAATTCTGTTTTTTTCATTCAAACTCTGTTCTGTACATTCTAATTCCGTTTTTTTCATTCAAACTCTGTTCTGTACATTTCTATTCTGTTGTTTTGATTCAAATTCCATTGTTTTTATTCAAACTCTGTTTTGTACATTCTACTTCCGTTTTTCATTCAAACTCTGTTCTGTATATTCTAATTCTGTTGTTTTCATTCAAAGTCTGTTCTGTACATTCTAATTCCGTTGTTTTCATTCAAACTCTGTTCTGTACATTCTAATTCCGTTGTTTTCATTCAAACTCTATTCTGTACATTCTAATTCCCTTGTTTTCATTCAAACTCTGTTCTGTACATTTAAATTCTGTTTTTTTTATTCTAATTCCGTTGTTTTCATTCAAACTCTGTTTTGTACATTCTAATTCCATTGTTTTCATTCAAACTCTATTCTGTACATTCTAATTCCGTTGTTTTCATTAAAATTCTGTTCTGTACATTCTAATTCCGTTGTTTTCATTCAAATTCCATTGTTTTGATTCAAATTCAGTTCTGTTCATTCTAATTCTGTTGTTTTGATTCAAATTCCATTGTTTTTCCATTGAACTGAATTTGAATGAAAACAATGGAATTTGAATGAAAACAACAGAATTAGAATGAAAACAATGGACTATTAATACATTCTAATTCCGTTGTTGTCATTCAAACTCTGTTCTGTACATTTCAATTCAGTTTTTTTTATTCTAATTCCATTGTTTTCATTCAAACTCTGTTCTGTACATTCTAATTCTGTTTTTTTCATTCAAACTCTGTTCTGTACAATCTAATTCCGTTTTTTTCATTCAAACTCTGTTCTGTACATTTCTATTCTGTTGTTTTCATTCAAATTCCATTGTTTTTATTCAAACTCTGTTTTGTACATTCTACTTCCGTTTTTCATTCAAACTCTGTTCTGTATATTCTAATTCTGTTGTTTTCATTCAAAGTCTGTTCTGTACATTCTAATTCCGTTGTTTTCATTCAAACTCTGTTCTGTACATTCTAATTCCGTTGTTTTCATTCAAACTCTATTCTGTACATTCAAACTCTGTTCTGTACATTCTAATTCCGTTGTTTTCATTCAAACTCTGTTCTGTACATTCTAATTCCGTTGTTTTCATTCAAACTCTGTTCTGTACATTCAAATTCTGTTGTTTTCATTCAAACTCTGTTCTGTACATTCTAATTCCGTTGTTTTCATTCAAACTCTGTTCTGTACATTTCAATTCTGTTTTTTTTTTATTTTAATTCCGTTGTTTTCATTCAAACTCTGTTTTGTACCTTCTAATTCCGTTTTTTTCATTCAAACTCTGTTCTGTACATTTCTATTCTGTTGTTTTGATTCAAATTCCATTGTTTTTATTCAAACTCTGTTTTGTACATTCTACTTCCGTTTTTCATTCAAACTCTGTTCTGTATATTCTAATTCTGTTGTTTTCATTCAAAGTCTGTTCTGTACATTCTAATTCCATTGTTTTCATTCAAACTCTGTTTTGTACATTCTTATTCCGTTTTTTTCATTCAAACTCTGTTCTGTACATTTCTATTCTGTTGTTTTGATTCAAATTCCATTGTTTTTATTCAAACTCTGTTTTGTACATTCTACTTCCGTTTTTCATTCAAACTCTTTTCTGTATATTCTAATTCTGTTGTTTTCATTCAAAGTCTGTTCTGTACATTCTAATTCCGTTGTTTTCATTCAAACTCTGTTCTGTATATTCTAATTCCCTTGTTTTATTCAAACTCTGTTCTGTACATTCTAATTCCGTGGTTTTCATTCAAAGTCTGTTCTGTACATTCTAATTCCGTTTTTTTTTCATTCAAACTCTGTTCTGTATGTTCTAATTCCCTTGTTTTCATTCAAACTCTGTTCTGTACATTCTAATTCCGTTGTTTTCATTCAAATTCCATTGTTTTGATTCAAATTCAGTTCTGTTCATTCTAATTAAGTTGTTTTGATTCAAATTCCATTGATTTTCCATTGAACTGAATTTGAATCAAAACAATGGAATTTGAATGAAAACAACAGAATTAGAATGAAAACAATGGACTATTAATACATTCTAATTCCGTTGTTGTCATTCAAACTCTGTTCTGTACATTTCAATTCAGTTTTTTTTATTCTAATTCCATTGTTTTCATTCAAACTCTGTTCTGTACATTCTAATTCCGTTTTTTTCATTCAAACTCTGTTCTGTACATTTCTATTCTGTTGTTTTGATTCAAATTCCATTGTTTTTATTCAAACTCTGTTTTGTACATTCTACTTCAGTTTTTTATTCAAACTCTGTTCTCTATATTCTAATTCTGTTGTTTTCATTCAAAGTCTGTTCTGTACATTCTAATTCCGTTGTTTTCATTCAAATTCCATTGTTTTGATTCAAATTCAGTACTGTTCATTCTAATTCTGTTGTTTTGATTCAAATTCCATTGTTTTTCCATTGAACTGAATTTGAATCAAAACAATGGAATTTGAATGAAAACAACAGAATTAGAATGAAAACAATGGACTATTAATACATTCTAATTCCGTTGTTGTCATTCAAACTCTGTTCTGTACATTTCAATTCAGTTTTTTTTATTCTAATTCCATTGTTTTCATTCAAACTCTGTTCTGTACATTCTAATTCTGTTTTTTTCATTCAAACTCTGTTCTGTACATTCTAATTCCGTTTTTTTCATTCAAACTCTGTTCTGTACATTTCTATTCTGTTGTTTTGATTCAAATTCCATTGTTTTTATTCAAACTCTGTTTTGTACATTCTACTTCCGTTTTTCATTCAAACTCTGTTCTGTATATTCTAATTCTGTTGTTTTCATTCAAAGTCTGTTCTGTACATTCTAATTCTGTTGTTTACATTCAAATTCCATTGTTTTCATTCAAACTCTGTTCTGTACATTCTAATTCCGTTGTTTTCATTCAAACTCTATTCTGTACATTCTAATTCCGTTGTTTTCATTCAAACTCTGTTCTGTACATTCTAATTCCGTTGTTTTCATTCAAACTCTATTCTGTACATTCAAATTCTGTTGTTTACATTCAAACTCTGTTCTGTACATTCTAATTCCGTTTTTTTTCATTCAAACTCTGTTCTGTATGTTCTAATTCCCTTGTTTTCATTCAAACTCTGTTCTGTACATTCTAATTCCGTTGTTTTCATTCAAATTCCATTGTTTTGATTCAAATTCAGTTCTGTTCATTCTAATTCTGTTGTTTTGATTCAAACTCTGTTCTGTACATTTCAATTCAGTTTTTTTTATTCTAATTCCATTGTTTTCATTCAAACTCTGTTCTGTACATTCTAATTCTGTTTTTTTCATTCAAACTCTGTTCTGTACATTCTAATTCCGTTTTTTTCATTCAAACTCTGTTCTGTACATTTCTATTCTGTTGTTTTGATTCAAATTCCATTGTTTTTATTCAAACTCTGTTTTGTACATTCTACTTCCGTTTTTCATTCAAACTCTGTTCTGTATATTCTAATTCTGTTGTTTTCATTCAAAGTCTGTTCTGTACATTCTAATTCCGTTGTTTTCATTCAAACTCTGTTCTGTACATTCTAATTCCGTTGTTTTCATTCAAACTCTATTCTGTACATTCTAATTCCCTTGTTTTCATTCAAACTCTGTTCTGTACATTTCAATTCTGTTTTTTTTATTCTAATTCCGTTGTTTTCATTCAAACTCTGTTTTGTACATTCTAATTCCATTGTTTTCATTCAAACTCTATTCTGTACATTCTAATTCCGTTGTTTTCATTCAAATTCTGTTCTGTACATTCTAATTCCGTTGTTTTCATTCAAATTCCATTGTTTTGATTCAAATTCAGTTCTGTTCATTCTAATTCTGTTGTTTTGATTCAAATTCCATTGTTTTTCCATTGAACTGAATTTGAATCAAAACAATGGAATTTGAATGAAAACAACAGAATTAGAATGAAAACAATGGACTATTAATACATTCTAATTCCGTTGTTGTCATTCAAACTCTGTTCTGTACATTTCAATTCAGTTTTTTTTATTCTAATTCCATTGTTTTCATTCAAACTCTGTTCTGTACATTCTAATTCTGTTTTTTTCATTCAAACTCTGTTCTGTACATTCTAATTCCGTTTTTTTCATTCAAACTCTGTTCTGTACATTTCTATTCTGTTGTTTTGATTCAAATTCCATTGTTTTTATTCAAACTCTGTTTTGTACATTCTACTTCCGTTTTTCATTCAAACTCTGTTCTGTATATTCTAATTCTGTTGTTTTCATTCAAAGTCTGTTCTGTACATTCTAATTCCGTTGTTTTCATTCAAACTCTGTTCTGTACATTCTAATTCCGTTGTTTTCATTCAAACTCTATTCTGTACATTCTAATTCCCTTGTTTTCATTCAAACTCTGTTCTGTACATTTCAATTCTGTTTTTTTTATTCTAATTCCGTTGTTTTCATTCAAACTCTGTTTTGTACATTCTAATTCCATTGTTTTCATTCAAACTCTATTCTGTACATTCTAATTCCGTTGTTTTCATTCAAATTCTGTTCTGTACATTCTAATTCCGTTGTTTTCATTCAAATTCCATTGTTTTGATTCAAATTCAGTTCTGTTCATTCTAATTCTGTTGTTTTGATTCAAATTCCATTGTTTTTCCATTGAACTGAATTTGAATGAAAACAATGGAATTTGAATGAAAACAACAGAATTAGAATGAAAACAATGGACTATTAATACATTCTAATTCCGTTGTTGTCATTCAAACTCTGTTCTGTACATTTCAATTCAGTTTTTTTTTATTCTAATTCCATTGTTTTCATTCAAACTCTGTTCTGTACATTCTAATTCTGTTTTTTTCATTCAAACTCTGTTCTGTACAATCTAATTCCGTTTTTTTCATTCAAACTCTGTTCTGTACATTTCTATTCTGTTGTTTTCATTCAAATTCCATTGTTTTTATTCAAACTCTGTTTTGTACATTCTACTTCCGTTTTTCATTCAAACTCTGTTCTGTATATTCTAATTCTGTTGTTTTCATTCAAAGTCTGTTCTGTACATTCTAATTCCGTTGTTTTCATTCAAACTCTGTTCTGTACATTCTAATTCCGTTGTTTTCATTCAAACTCTATTCTGTACATTCTAATTCCGTTGTTTTCATTCAAACTCTGTTCTGTACATTTCAATTCTGTTTTTTTTTATTCTAATTCCGTTGTTTTCATTCAAACTCTGTTTTGTACATTCTAATTCCGTTCTTTTCATTCAAACTCTGTTCTGTACATTTCTATTCTGTTGTTTTGATTCAAATTCCATTGTTTTTATTCAAACTCTGTTTTGTACATTCTACTTCCGTTTTTCATTCAAACTCTTTTCTGTATATTCTAATTCTGTTGTTTTCATTCAAAGTCTGTTCTGTACATTCTAATTCCGTTGTTTTCATTCAAACTCTGTTCTGTACATTCTAATTCCGTTGTTTTCATTCAAACTCTATTCTGTACATTCTAATTCCGTTGTTTTCATTCAAACTCTGTTCTGTACATTCTAATTCCGTTGTTTTCATTCAAACTCTGTTCTGTACATTCAAATTCTGTTGTTTTCATTCAAACTCTGTTCTGTACATTCTAATTCCGTTGTTTTCATTCAAACTCTGTTCTGTACATTTCAATTCTGTTTTTTTTTTATTTTAATTCCGTTGTTTTCATTCAAACTCTGTTTTGTACATTCTAATTCCGTTTTTTTCATTCAAACTCTGTTCTGTACATTTCTATTCTGTTGTTTTGATTCAAATTCCATTGTTTTTATTCAAACTCTGTTTTGTACATTCTACTTCCGTTTTTCATTCAAACTCTGTTCTGTATATTCTAATTCCGTTTTTTTCATTCAAACTCTGTTCTGTACATTTCTATTCTGTTGTTTTGATTCAAATTCCATTGTTTTTATTCAAACTCTGTTTTGTACATTCTACTTCAGTTTTTCATTCAAACTCTGTTCTCTATATTCTAATTCTGTTGTTTTCATTCAAAGTCTGTTCTGTACATTCTAATTCCGTTGTTTTCATTCAAATTCCATTGTTTTGATTCAAATTCAGTTCTGTTCATTCTAATTCTGTTGTTTTGATTCAAATTCCATTGTTTTTCCATTGAACTGAATTTGAATCAAAACAATGGAATTTGAATGAAAACAACAGAATTAGAATGAAAACAATGGACTATTAATACATTCTAATTCCGTTGTTGTCATTCAAACTCTGTTCTGTACATTTCAATTCAGTTTTTTTTATTCTAATTCCGTTGTTTTCATTCAAACTCTGTTCTGTACATTCTAATTCTGTTTTTTTCATTCAAACTCTGTTCTGTACATTCTAATTCCGTTTTTTTCATTCAAACTCTGTTCTGTACATTTCTATTCTGTTGTTTTGATTCAAATTCCATTGTTTTTATTCAAACTCTGTTTTGTACATTCTACTTCCGTTTTTCATTCAAACTCTGTTCTGTATATTCTAATTCTGTTGTTTTCATTCAAAGTCTGTTCTGTACATTCTAATTCCGTTGTTTTCATTCAAACTCTGTTCTGTACATTCTAATTCCGTTGTTTTCATTCAAACTCTATTCTGTACATTCTAATTCCCTTGTTTTCATTCAAACTCTGTTCTGTACATTTCAATTCTGTTTTTTTTATTCTAATTCCGTTGTTTTCATTCAAACTCTGTTTTGTACATTCTAATTCCATTGTTTTCATTCAAACTCTATTCTGTACATTCTAATTCCGTTGTTTTCATTCAAATTCTGTTCTGTACATTCTAATTCCGTTGTTTTCATTCAAATTCCATTGTTTTGATTCAAATTCAGTTCTGTTCATTCTAATTCTGTTGTTTTGATTCAAATTCCATTGTTTTTCCATTGAACTGAATTTGAATGAAAACAATGGAATTTGAATGAAAACAACAGAATTAGAATGAAAACAATGGACTATTAATACATTCTAATTCCGTTGTTGTCATTCAAACTCTGTTCTGTACATTTCAATTCAGTTTTTTTTTATTCTAATTCCATTGTTTTCATTCAAACTCTGTTCTGTACAATCTAATTCCGTTTTTTTCATTCAAACTCTGTTCTGTACATTTCTATTCTGTTGTTTTCATTCAAATTCCATTGTTTTTATTCAAACTCTGTTTTGTACATTCTACTTCCGTTTTTCATTCAAACTCTGTTCTGTATATTCTAATTCTGTTGTTTTCATTCAAAGTCTGTTCTGTACATTCTAATTCCGTTGTTTTCATTCAAACTCTGTTCTGTACATTCTAATTCCGTTGTTTTCATTCAAACTCTATTCTGTACATTCTAATTCCGTTGTTTTCATTCAAACTCTGTTCTGTACATTTCAATTCTGTTTTTTTTTATTCTAATTCCGTTGTTTTCATTCAAACTCTGTTTTGTACATTCTAATTCCGTTTTTTTCATTCAAACTCTGTTCTGTACATTTCTATTCTGTTGTTTTGATTCAAATTCCATTGTTTTTATTCAAACTCTGTTTTGTACATTCTACTTCCGTTTTTCATTCAAACTCTTTTCTGTATATTCTAATTCTGTTGTTTTCATTCAAAGTCTGTTCTGTACATTCTAATTCCATTGTTTTCATTCAAACTCTGTTCTGTACATTCTAATTCCGTTGTTTTCATTCAAACTCTATTCTGTACATTCAAATTCTGTTGTTTACATTGAAACTCTGTTCTGTACATTCTAATTCCGTTGTTTTCATTCAAACTCTGTTCTGTACATTCTAATTCCGTTGTTTTCATTCAAACTCTGTTCTGTACATTCAAATTCTGTTGTTTTCATTCAAACTCTGTTCTGTACATTCTAATTCCGTTGTTTTCATTCAAACTCTGTTCTGTACATTTCAATTCTGTTTTTTTTTATTTTAATTCCGTTGTTTTCATTCAAACTCTGTTTTGTACATTCTAATTCCGTTTTTTTCATTCAAACTCTGTTCTGTACATTTCTATTCTGTTGTTTTGATTCAAATTCCATTGTTTTTATTCAAACTCTGTTTTGTACATTCTACTTCCGTTTTTCATTCAAACTCTGTTCTGTATATTCTAATTCTGTTGTTTTCATTCAAAGTCTGTTCTGTACATTCTAATTCCATTGTTTTCATTCAAACTCTGTTTTGTACATTCTTATTCCGTTTTTTTCATTCAAACTCTGTTCTGTACATTTCTATTCTGTTGTTTTGATTCAAATTCCATTGTTTTTATTCAAACTCTGTTTTGTACATTCTACTTCCGTTTTTCATTCAAACTCTTTTCTGTATATTCTAATTCTGTTGTTTTCATTCAAAATCTGTTCTGTACATTCTAATTCCGTTGTTTTCATTCAAACTCTGTTCTGTATATTCTAATTCCCTTGTTTTATTCAAACTCTGTTCTGTACATTCTAATTCCGTGGTTTTCATTCAAAGTCTGTTCTGTACATTCTAATTCCGTTTTTTTTTCATTCAAACTCTGTTCTGTATGTTCTAATTCCCTTGTTTTCATTCAAACTCTGTTCTGTACATTCTAATTCCGTTGTTTTCATTCAAATTCCATTGTTTTGATTCAAATTCAGTTCTGTTCATTCTAATTAAGTTGTTTTGATTCAAATTCCATTGTTTTTCCATTGAACTGAATTTGAATCAAAACAATGGAATTTGAATGAAAACAACAGAATTAGAATGAAAACAATGGACTATTAATACATTCTAATTCCGTTGTTGTCATTCAAACTCTGTTCTGTACATTTCAATTCAGTTTTTTATATTCTAATTCCATTGTTTTCATTCAAACTCTGTTCTGTACATTCTAATTCTGTTTTTTTCATTCAAACTCTGTTCTGTACATTCTAATTCCGTTTTTTTCATTCAAACTCTGTTCTGTACATTTCTATTCTGTTGTTTTGATTCAAATTCCATTGTTTTTATTCAAACTCTGTTTTGTACATTCTACTTCCGTTTTTCATTCAAACTCTGTTCTGTATATTCTAATTCTGTTGTTTTCATTCAAAGTCTGTTCTGTACATTCTAATTCCGTTGTTTTCATTCAAACTCTGTTCTGTACATTTCAATTCTGTTGTTTTTATTCTAATTCCGTTGTTTTCATTCAAACTCTGTTTTGTACATTCTAATTCCGTGTTTTTTCATTCAAAGTCTGTTCTGTACATTTCTATTCTGTTGTTTTGATTCAAATTCCATTGTTTTTATTCACTCTGTTTTGTACATTCTACTTCCGTTTTTCATTCAAACCCTGTTCTGTATATTCTAATTCTGTTGTTTTCATTCAAAGTCTGTTCTGTACATTCTAATTCCGTTGTTTTCATTCAAACTCTGTTCTGTACATTCTAATTCCGTTGTTTTCATTCAAACTCTATTCTGTACATTCTAATTCCGTTGTTTTCATTCAAACTCTGTTCTGTACATTTCAATTCTGTTTTTTTTTATTCTAATTCCGTTGTTTTCATTCAAACTCTGTTTTGTACATTCTAATTCCGTTTTTTTCATTCAAACTCTGTTCTGTACATTTCTATTCTGTTGTTTTGATTCAAATTCCATTGTTTTTATTCAAACTCTGTTTTGTACATTCTACTTCCGTTTTTCATTCAAACTCTTTTCTGTATATTCTAATTCTGTTGTTTTCATTCAAAGTCTGTTCTGTACATTCCAATTCCGTTGTTTTCATTCAAACTCTGTTCTGTTCATTCTAATTCTGTTGTTTTGATTCAAATTCCATTGTTTTTCCATTGAACTGAATTTGAATCAAAACAATGGAATTTGAATGAAAACAATGGACTATTAATACATTCTAATTCCGTTGTTGTCATTCAAACTCTGTTCTGTACATTTCAATTCAGTTTTTTTTATTCTAATTCCATTGTTTTCATTCAAACTCTGTTCTGTACATTCTAATTCTGTTTTTTTCATTCAAGCTCTGTTCTGTACATTCTAATTCCGTTTTCTTCATTCAAACTCTGTTCTGTACATTTCTATTCTGTTGTTTTGATTCAAATTCCATTGTTTTTATTCAAACTCTGTTTTGTACATTCTACTTCAGTTTTTCATTCAAACTCTGTTCTGTATATTCTAATTCTGTTGTTTTCATTCAAAGTCTGTTCTGTACATTCTAATTCCGTTGTTTTCATTCAAAGTCTGTTCTGTACATTCTAATTCCATTGTTTTCATTCAAACTCTGTTTTGTACATTCTTATTCCCTTTTTTTCATTCAAACTCTGTTCTGTACATTTCTATTCTGTTGTTTTGATTCAAATTGTATTGTTTTTATTCAAACTCTGTTTTATACATTCTACTTCCGTTTTTCATTCAAACTCTTTTCTGTATATTCTAATTCTGTTGTTTTCATTCAAAGTCTGTTCTGTACATTCTAATTCCGTTGTTTTCATTCAAACTCTGTTCTGTATATTCTAATTCCCTTGTTTTCATTCAAACTCTGTTCTGTACATTCTAATTCCGTTGTTTTCATTCAAAGTCTGTTCTGTACATTCTAATTCCGTTTTTTTTTCATTCAAACTCTGTTCTGTATGTTCTAATTCCCTTGTTTTCATTCAAACTCTGTTCTGTACATTCTAATTCTGTTTTTTTCATTCAAACTCTGTTCTGTACATTCTAATTCCGTTTTTTTCATTCAAACTCTGTTCTGTACATTTCTATTCTGTTTTTTTTTTATTCTAATTCCGTTGTTTTCATTCAAACTCTGTTTTGTACATTCTAATTCCGTTTTTCATTCAAACTCTGTTCTGTATATTCTAATTCTGTTGTTTTCATTCAAAGTCTGTTCTGTACATTCTAATTCCGTTGTTTTCATTCAAATTCCGTTGTTTTCATTCAAACTCTATTCTGTACATTCTAATTCCGTTGTTTTCATTCAAACTCTGTTCTGTACATTTCAATTCTGTTTTTTTTTATTCTAATTCCGTTGTTTTCATTCAAACTCTGTTTTGTACATTCTAATTCCGTTTTTTTCATTCAAACTCTGTTCTGTTCATTTCTATTCTGTTGTTTTGATTCTAATTCCGTTGTTTTCATTCAAACTCTGTTTTGGACATTCTAATTCCGTTTTTTTCCATTCAAACTCTGTTCTGTATATTCTAATTCTGTTGTTTTCATTCAAAGTCTGTTCTGTACATTCTAATTCCGTTGTTTTCATTCAAACTCTGTTCTGTACATTTCAATTCTGTTTTTTTTTATTCTAATTCCATTGTTTTTATTCAAACTCTGTTTTGTACATTCTACTTCCGTTTTTCATTCAAACTCTGTTCTGTATATTCTAATTCTGTTGTTTTCATTCAAAGTCTGTTCTGTACATTCTAATTCCGTTGTTTTCATTCAAACTCTGTTCTGTACATTTCTATTCTGTTGTTTTGATTCAAATTCCATTGTTTTTATTCAAACTCTGTTCTGTACATTCTAATTCCGTTGTTTTCATTCAAACTCTGTTCTGTACATTCTAATTCCGTTGTTTTCATTCAAACTCTGTTCTGTATATTCTAATTCTGTTGTTTTCATTCAAAGTCTGTTCTGTACATTCTAATTCCGTTGTTTTCATTCAAACTCTGTTCTGTACATTTCTATTCTGTTGTTTTGATTCAAATTCCATTGTTTTTATTCAAACTCTGTTTTGTACATTCTACTTCCGTTTTTCATTCAAACTCTGTTCTGTATATTCTAATTCTGTTGTTTTCATTCAAAGTCTGTTCTGTACATTCTAATTCCGTTGTTTTCATTCAAACTCTGTTCTGTACATTTCAATTCTGTTTTTTTATTCTAATTCCGTTGTTTTCATTCAAACTCTATTCTGTACATTCAAATTCTGTTGTTTACATTCAAACTCTGTTCTGTACATTCTAATTCCGTTGTTTTCATTCAAATTCTGTTCTGTACATTCTAATTCCGTTGTTTTCATTCAAACTCTATTCTGTATATTCTAATTCTGTTGTTTTCATTCAAAGTCTGTTCTGTACATTCTAATTCCGTTGTTTTCATTCAAACTCTGTTCTGTATATTCTAATTCCATTGTTTTTATTCAAACTCTGTTTTGTACATTCTACTTCAGTTTTTCATTCAAACTCTGTTCTGTATATTCTAATTCTGTTGTTTTCATTCAAAGTCTGTTCTGTACATTCTAATTCCGTTGTTTTCATTCAAAGTCTGTTCTGTACATTCTAATTCCATTGTTTTCATTCAAACTCTGTTTTGTACATTCTTATTCCCTTTTTTTCATTCAAACTCTGTTCTGTACATTTCTATTCTGTTGTTTTGATTCAAATTGTATTGTTTTTATTCAAACTCTGTTTTGTACATTCTACTTCCGTTTTTCATTCAAACTCTTTTCTGTATATTCTAATTCTGTTGTTTTCATTCAAAGTCTGTTCTGTACATTCTAATTCCGTTGTTTTCATTCAAACTCTGTTCTGTATATTCTAATTCCCTTGTTTTCATTCAAACTCTGTTCTGTACATTCTAATTCCGTTGTTTTCATTCAAAGTCTGTTCTGTACATTCTAATTCCGTTTTTTTTTCATTCAAACTCTGTTCTGTATGTTCTAATTCCCTTGTTTTCATTCAAACTCTGTCCTGTACATTTCAATTCTGTTTTTTTATTCTAATTCCGTTGTTTTCATTCAAACTCTATTCTGTACATTCAAATTCTGTTGTTTACATTCAAACTCTGTTCTGTACATTCTAATTCCGTTTTTTTCATTCAAACTCTGTTCTGTACATTTCTATTCTGTTTTTTTTTTTATTCTAATTCCGTTGTTTTCATTCAAACTCTGTTTTGTACATTCTAATTCCGTTTTTCATTCAAACTCTGTTCTGTATATTCTAATTCTGTTGTTTTCATTCAAAGTCTGTTCTGTACATTCTAATTCCGTTGTTTTCATTCAAATTCCGTTGTTTTCATTCAAACTCTATTCTGTACATTCTAATTCCGTTGTTTTCATTCAAACTCTGTTCTGTACATTTCAATTCTGTTTTTTTTTATTCTAATTCCGTTGTTTTCATTCAAACTCTGTTTTGTACATTCTAATTCCGTTTTTTTCATTCAAACTCTGTTCTGTTCATTTCTATTCTGTTGTTTTGATTCTAATTCCGTTGTTTTCATTCAAACTCTGTTTTGTACATTCTAATTCCGTTTTTTTCCATTCAAACTCTGTTCTGTATATTCTAATTCTGTTGTTTTCATTCAAAGTCTGTTCTGTACATTCTAATTCCGTTGTTTTCATTCAAACTCTGTTCTGTACATTTCAATTCTGTTTTTTTTTATTCTAATTCCATTGTTTTTATTCAAACTCTGTTTTGTACATTCTACTTCCGTTTTTCATTCAAACTCTGTTCTGTATATTCTAATTCTGTTGTTTTCATTCAAAGTCTGTTCTGTACATTCTAATTCCGTTGTTTTCATTCAAACTCTGTTCTGTACATTTCTATTCTGTTGTTTTGATTCAAATTCCATTGTTTTTATTCAAACTCTGTTCTGTACATTCTAATTCCGTTGTTTTCATTCAAACTCTGTTCTGTACATTCTAATTCCGTTGTTTTCATTCAAACTCTGTTCTGTATATTCTAATTCTGTTGTTTTCATTCAAAGTCTGTTCTGTACATTCTAATTCCGTTGTTTTCATTCAAACTCTGTTCTGTACATTTCAATTCTGTTTTTTTATTCTAATTCCGTTGTTTTCATTCAAACTCTATTCTGTACATTCAAATTCTGTTGTTTACATTCAAACTCTGTTCTGTACATTCTAATTCCGTTGTTTTCATTCAAATTCTGTTCTGTACATTCTAATTCCGTTGTTTTCATTCAAACTCTATTCTGTATATTCTAATTCTGTTGTTTTCATTCAAAGTCTGTTCTGTACATTCTAATTCCGTTGTTTTCATTCAAACTCTGTTCTGTATATTCTAATTCCCTTGTTTTCATTCAAACTCTGTTCTGTACATTCTAATTCCGTTGTTTTCATTCAAATTCCATTGTTTTGATTCAAATTCAGTTCTGTTCATTCTAATTCTGTTGTTTTGATTCAAATTCCATTGTTTTTCCATTGAACTGAATTTGAATCAAAACAATGGAATTTGAATGAAAACAATGGACTATTAATACATTCTAATTCCGTTGTTGTCATTCAAACTCTGTTCTGTACATTTCAATTCAGTTTTTTTTATTCTAATTCCATTGTTTTCATTCAAACTCTGTTTTGTACATTTTAATTCCGTTTTTTTCATTCAAACTCTGTTCTCTACATTCTAATTCTGTTGTTTTCATTCAAAGTCTGTTCTGTACATTCTAATTCTGTTGTTTTCATTCAAACTCTGTTCTGTACATTCTAATTCCGTTGTTTTCATTCAAACTCTATTCTGTACATCCTAATTCCGTTGTTTTCATTCAAACTCTGTTCTGTACATTTCAATTCTGTTTTTTTTATTCTAATTCCATTGTTTTCATTCAAACTCTGTTTTGTACATTCTAATTCCGTTTTTTTCATTCAAACTCTGTTCTGTACATTTCTATTCTGTTGTTTTGATTCAAATTCCATTGTTTTTATTCAAACTCTGTTTTGTACATTCTACTTCCGTTTTTCATTCAAACTCTTTTCTGTATATTCTAATTCTGTTGTTTTCATTCAAAGTCTGTTCTGTACATTTCTATTCTGTTGTTTTGATTCAAATTCCGTTGTTTTCATTCAAACTCTATTCTGTACATTCTAATTCCGTTGTTTTCATTCAAACTCTGTTCTGTACATTTCAATTCTGTTTTTTTTTATTCTAATTCCATTGTTTTTATTCAAACTCTGTTTTGTACATTCTACTTCCGTTTTTCATTCAAACTCTGTTCTGTATATTCTAATTCTGTTGTTTTCATTCAAAGTCTGTTCTGTACATTCTAATTCCGTTGTTTTCATTCAAACTCTGTTCTGTACATTTCTATTCTGTTGTTTTGATTCAAATTCCATTGTTTTTATTCAAACTCTGTTCTGTACATTCTAATTCCGTTGTTTTCATTCAAACTCTGTTCTGTACATTCTAATTCCGTTGTTTTCATTCAAACTCTGTTCTGTACATTTCTATTCTGTTGTTTTGATTCAAATTCCATTGTTTTTATTCAAACTCTGTTTTGTACATTCTACTTCCGTTTTTCATTCAAACTCTTTTCTGTATATTCTAATTCTGTTGTTTTCATTCAAAGTCTGTTCTGTACATTTCTATTCTGTTGTTTTGATTCAAATTCCGTTGTTTTCATTCAAACTCTATTCTGTACATTCTAATTCCGTTGTTTTCATTCAAACTCTGTTCTGTACATTTCAATTCTGTTTTTTTTTTATTCTAATTCCATTGTTTTTATTCAAACTCTGTTTTGTACATTCTACTTCCGTTTTTCATTCAAACTCTGTTCTGTATATTCTAATTCTGTTGTTTTCATTCAAAGTCTGTTCTGTACATTCTAATTCCGTTGTTTTCATTCAAACTCTGTTCTGTACATTTCTATTCTGTTGTTTTGATTCAAATTCCATTGTTTTTATTCAAACTCTGTTCTGTACATTCTAATTCCGTTGTTTTCATTCAAACTCTGTTCTGTACATTCTAATTCCGTTGTTTTCATTCAAACTCTGTTCTGTACATTTCTATTCTGTTGTTTTGATTCAAATTCCATTGTTTTTATTCAAACTCTTTTTTGTACATTCTACTTCCGTTTTTCATTCAAACTCTGTTCTGTATATTCTAATTCTGTTGTTTTCATTCAAAGTCTGTTCTGTACATTCTAATTCCGTTGTTTTCATTCAAACTCTGTTCTGTACATTTCAATTCTGTTTTTTTATTCTAATTCCGTTGTTTTCATTCAAACTCTATTCTGTACATTCAAATTCTGTTGTTTACATTCAAACTCTGTTCTGTACATTCTAATTCCGTTGTTTTCATTCAAATTCTGTTCTGTACATTCTAATTCCGTTGTTTTCATTCAAACTCTATTCTGTACATTCAAATTCTGTTGTTTTCATTCAAACTCTATTCTGTACATTCTAATTCCGTTGTTTTCATTCAAACTCTGTTCTGTACATTTCAATTCTGTTTTGTTTTTAATTCTAATTCCATTGTTTTCATTCAAACTCTGTTTTGTACATTCTAATTCCGTTTTTTTCATTCAAACTCTGTTCTGTACATTTCTATTCTGTTGTTTTGATTCTAATTCCGTTGTTTTCATTCAAACTCTGTTTTGTACATTCTAATTCCGTTTTTTTCCATTCAAACTCTGTTCTGTACATTTCTATTCTGTTGTTTTGATTCAAATTCCATTGTTTTTATTCAAACTGTTTTGTACATTCTACTTCCGTTTTTCATTCAAACTCTTTTCTGTATATTCTAATTCTGTTGTTTTCATTCAAAGTCTGTTCTGTACATTCTAATTCCGTTGTTTTCATTCAAACTCTGTTCTGTACATTCAAATTCTGTTGTTTACATTCAAACTCTGTTCTGTACATTTCAATTCTGTTTTTTTATTCTAATTCCGTTGTTTTCATTCAAACTCTATTCTGTACATTCAAATTCTGTTGTTTACATTCAAACTCTGTTCTGTACATTCTAATTCCGTTGTTTTCATTCAAATTCTGTTCTGTACATTCTAATTCCGTTGTTTTCATTCAAACTCTATTCTGTATATTCTAATTCTGTTGTTTTCATTCAAAGTCTGTTCTGTACATTCTAATTCCGTTGTTTTCATTCAAACTCTGTTCTGTATATTCTAATTCCCTTGTTTTCATTCAAACTCTGTTCTGTACATTCTAATTCCGTTGTTTTCATTCAAATTCCATTGTTTTGATTCAAATTCAGTTCTGTTCATTCTAATTATGTTGTTTTGATTCAAATTCCATTGTTTTTCCATTGAACTGAATTTGAATCAAAACAATGGAATTTGAATGAAAACAATGGACTATTAATACATTCTAATTCCGTTGTTGTCATTCAAACTCTGTTCTGTACATTTCAATTCAGTTTTTTTTATTCTAATTCCATTGTTTTCATTCAAACTCTGTTTTGTACATTTTAATTCCGTTTTTTTCATTCAAACTCTGTTCTCTACATTCTAATTCTGTTGTTTTCATTCAAAGTCTGTTCTGTACATTCTAATTCTGTTGTTTTCATTCAAACTCTGTTCTGTACATTCTAATTCCGTTGTTTTCATTCAAACTCTATTCTGTACATCCTAATTCCGTTGTTTTCATTCAAACTCTGTTCTGTACATTTCAATTCTGTTTTTTTTATTCTAATTCCATTGTTTTCATTCAAACTCTGTTTTGTACATTCTAATTCCGTTTTTTTCATTCAAACTCTGTTCTGTACATTTCTATTCTGTTGTTTTGATTCAAATTCCATTGTTTTTATTCAAACTCTGTTTTGTACATTCTACTTCCGTTTTTCATTCAAACTCTTTTCTGTATATTCTAATTCTGTTGTTTTCATTCAAAGTCTGTTCTGTACATTTCTATTCTGTTGTTTTGATTCAAATTCCGTTGTTTTCATTCAAACTCTATTCTGTACATTCTAATTCCGTTGTTTTCATTCAAACTCTGTTCTGTACATTTCAATTCTGTTTTTTTTTATTCTAATTCCATTGTTTTTATTCAAACTCTGTTTTGTACATTCTACTTCCGTTTTTCATTCAAACTCTGTTCTGTATATTCTAATTCTGTTGTTTTCATTCAAAGTCTGTTCTGTACATTCTAATTCCGTTGTTTTCATTCAAACTCTGTTCTGTACATTTCTATTCTGTTGTTTTGATTCAAATTCCATTGTTTTTATTCAAACTCTGTTCTGTACATTCTAATTCCGTTGTTTTCATTCAAACTCTGTTCTGTACATTCTAATTCCGTTGTTTTCATTCAAACTCTGTTCTGTACATTTCTATTCTGTTGTTTTGATTCAAATTCCATTGTTTTTATTCAAACTCTTTTTTGTACATTCTACTTCCGTTTTTCATTCAAACTCTGTTCTGTATATTCTAATTCTGTTGTTTTCATTCAAAGTCTGTTCTGTACATTCTAATTCCGTTGTTTTCATTCAAACTCTGTTCTGTACATTTCAATTCTGTTTTTTTATTCTAATTCCGTTGTTTTCATTCAAACTCTATTCTGTACATTCAAATTCTGTTGTTTACATTCAAACTCTGTTCTGTACATTCTAATTCCGTTGTTTTCATTCAAATTCTGTTCTGTACATTCTAATTCCGTTGTTTTCATTCAAACTCTATTCTGTACATTCAAATTCTGTTGTTTTCATTCAAACTCTATTCTGTACATTCTAATTCCGTTGTTTTCATTCAAACTCTGTTCTGTACATTTCAATTCTGTTTTGTTTTTAATTCTAATTCCATTGTTTTCATTCAAACTCTGTTTTGTACATTCTAATTCCGTTTTTTTCATTCAAACTCTGTTCTGTACATTTCTATTCTGTTGTTTTGATTCTAATTCCGTTGTTTTCATTCAAACTCTGTTTTGTACATTCTAATTCCGTTTTTTTCCATTCAAACTCTGTTCTGTACATTTCTATTCTGTTGTTTTGATTCAAATTCCATTGTTTTTATTCAAACTGTTTTGTACATTCTACTTCCGTTTTTCATTCAAACTCTTTTCTGTATATTCTAATTCTGTTGTTTTCATTCAAAGTCTGTTCTGTACATTCTAAT